>NC_143139.1:46028000-46178428 GCF_059928025.1 Delphinapterus leucas
TGACCCCTCCACAGAACCGGTAAGTTTTTAACAGATAAATACAAGCGTATCTGCTTCTTTCTTTCTTTTTTTTTTTTGTGGTACGTGGGCCTCTCACTGTTGTGGCCTCTCCCGTTGCAGAGCACAGGCTCCGGATGTGCAGGCTCAGCGGCCATGGCTCACGGGCCCAGCCACTCCGCGGTGTGTGGGGTCCTCCCAGACTGGGGCGCGAACCCGTGTCCCCTGCATCGGCAGGTGGACTCTCAAACGCTGCGCCACCAGGGAAGCCCATGCTTATTTCTTGCTATACCAATAATTGCAGTATTTTCTGAATATCTGAATTGCTTTTCTTTTAACTTATAATTAAAAGAATCAGTCCCTAGCAGATATGTGAATTAATAGACTACAATCCTCAGCTTAGGTGATGTGATGATTAATTTTATATGTCAACTTGACTTTACCACGATATGCCCAGATAGGTAGCCAAAAATTATTCTGGGTGTTTCTGTGAGGGTGTTTTTGGCTGAGCTTAACACTTAAATCAGTAGACTGAGTAAAGCAGATTGCTCTCCCTAATCTGAGTGGGCCTCGTCCAATCAGTTGAAGGCCTGAATAGATCTTCCCCAGAGTAAGAGAGAACTCTTCCTGCCTGACTGCCTCAGAGCTGGGACGTGTTTTTTTTCCCGCTGTCTTAGGAATAAAATGAAACGTAAGCTTTTCCTGGGTCTTGAGCCTGCCAGACTGGAACCGTCAGCTGCCATCAGCTCTCCTGGGCCTCCAGCTTGCTGACTCGCCTGCAGATGTTGGGACTTGTCCACCTCCATAATCACATGAGTCAATTCTTTCTAATAAATCTCTTTATACATATATACGTATATATATACACATGTACATATGTATACATATATATTCTATATTCTATTGGTTCTGTTTCTCTGGAGAATCCTGACTAATCTAGGTTCCAGGTAATATTTTTTCAAAAGTTCTGTCTCAGTTAAAGCCACCATGAGTCTCAAGACATGTGTGGCCTAGCTAGTCCTTGCTCTAACTCAGACACGGTGGGCAGCCTAGTACTTGTCTCTTCACTTCCTAGTAAATAAAAGATTGGGCTAGATGATCTCTATGTTTCCTCCAGTTCTGAAAATCTGATATGTCATGACTCTAAAGGGACATCTTCCCTGGGTCTGGTCCTTACAGTCCAGGTTCACCCAGGTGAAGATGACCTTGGCATGGAAGATCAAGTGCTCTGCATTTGGTGCTTATTCAAGAGGTGAGTGAAAGAGGAATGATAAAAACAAAAACAAAACACAAAAAGGACATTTGTGGTCCTTGAATTAGTATGTGTGACAGCTCTATATGAAAAGATAAACCTCAGTGTCCAGTTTCCCTCATTCATGCTCAGGGGATTTGTTCTTATAAGTCCTATTAAGTAGGTAACTCCTCTGTGTATCTGAGAGAGCACAGTCTAACAAATATCAATTTACTCACTGCTGTTTGCATGCTATCTCTGTGGTAGGTGCCTACCTAATTTTTCTAGAAAACATGTTCGCTAAAACTCAGATTTGTATGCCGTCTTTTATTTGTTTGGTTTAAATACACTGCACACAATAGATTGTTAAGATACAAATACAAGCTTGAAAAATCTAGCATGACCAAAAAAATTATAAAGTGCAGCTCTTTATGTTAGGTTTATCACACTTCTACCAGATTTCAATGTGCATAAAGAGAAGAATTGCAGGCAACCAAATGGAATTAAGATCACATTGCATATTTAGAGAGGCAGAGCATATGGAATTTAGGGTCCTGGAGGTCTGGCTTTGAATTTCTGCCTTATTAGCTGCAGGATCATTCGAAACTTAATCTCTTTCTAAGCCTCAGTTTCCTCAGCTGTAAAAAAAAAAAAAGGGGGAGGAGTGGGCTGAGGACAGTAAGACCTACTTCATAGGTGAGTTGCAAGGGAGTAGAACGTAGTAATTACACAATAAATGGCAGCTATTATGATGACAAATCTACATTTCGAAGGGGGATAGATAAGCCCTACAGAGCTTGGGAATTAAGTGAAAAATTGTGTCTACTTTAAAATTTTACTTCAGTTATTACGTTTATTTCTTTTATTAATTTTGCAGGAGTCTCTCATGCAGAAATATAGCTGTGTGTTGTGAGTTTTCATTTACAATTGCCAGGGATATCCTAGTCTTTGATTTGTGCGGGGGGATGTCTGTTCAAAGTGAAATGACCACGCGTGGCAGGAGGAGGGACAGTGATGCTGCATCTTTTTCTTTTCTCTCGAGGGAAGCCCAGGGATTTCCTGAGAAGAGGTAGTAGCAGGGCAGAGACTTATCAGGTGAGACATTGTGATCTATGCATTCATCCAGTCTGCTAGGAACTAAGCCATTGGGATGTTTTTCGAAGTTAAGGTTTGCCATCACTCTTGCAAACTCTGGGGAGGCCCCAGACACTATTCTCCATGACCTTATGTGCTGCTGTTCTAGGGCAGTTCTACATCTACCATATAATGTTATAGAACTAATAAACATATCCCGTTGCATGGAGGTTCTTGATCACAAATCATTTAACCTAGGAATACTTAAGTCTAGAACTAAAACCATAACTTTGTTTTATAGCTTCCAGGCATTGTAAATTTCAGTTTTCTTTACGTTCTAAAAGAACCTGCTGATATTTGTTGAAATATTATGTACACTAGTTTATCGATAGTTGGAAGAGTTAATTTCCCTGCCAATCCATCTCTGCAGGCTGCATTTCACATGGGCACAAGAGTCAGTTAAGATGCGGCTTGCCTAGCATATAAGTATATAGAAAAGAAGCCCAGTTGTTTCCCACACCATCCGAACTGTGGCTGCCATATAAAACCTGCCAAACTATATATGTATAGCTATATATAATTTGGCACCAAACGTCTGCCTCTCAGAGACAAAGGATACTCTGAGTATTAAAAACATCAAAAGCAGAAAAAGTTAAGTAGTTGCAACAGGTACAGATCTAAGGCAAAGAACTACATCTCGCTGTGGAATCTCAGATCAAACATGCCTGCTTTTTCCTTTCGCCCTTTGGGGTCGTTCCTCTGATAAATAATTCACAGACTGCAGTGCAAAGTAGTTTGCATACTGACAAGATTAAAAAGAATGCTTTGTCTGGGTTAAATTTACAGTCTGAAACCTTCCTTTAAAATGTCAAGAAGGTAATTAATTTAGGAAGGTTTGCCAAGCAGAGTCTCCGACCCTGTCAGAAAAATTTCATTTCCTGAGGGTGAAGGGGATGTTGCGTTTATCTTTCCCAAATGCCTGTTTTGGTTTCCATTTTAAGACCATTTTCTCCCTTCCTAATATGCTTTTTATAGCCCTTTTCTTTTTAAGCAAAAATTAACCCAGTATTCTTTCCTGGTGGATTTTTTAAAAGATTATCTAAGATAGTCTGCAAATTACCTCTGAATGGGGACTGGAGTACAGGTCAGACCTTTTGACACAAACAGAAGAGGAACATTTTTCCACAGAGAGCGCTCTCCCCTGCCTGAACACGCAGACAAGCCTTTGGAGGAGCAACGGGAAATGCATAAATTCAGCAGCATGAAAATTCGCTTTTGGCATAGCAAAACATCCTGTCCCACGTATGCTCAGTGGTGTGCGTTCTTATGAATGAATGCTGTGACAATCAGTGGGGTTTTTACAGAAGCTCTTCAAGCCAGGGTTACTGGTGTGAAATTTTATTAGCAATTGTGTCCCTTTAGCTAATCCCTGGAGGCATCACAGAAGAGATGAGACAATGCATTGCTGTTTGAAAACCTAATCCAAAATCTACGTGTCACATGTGTGCATACGCACACACTTACATACACATGGCAGAAAAAGAAAACGATTAATCAACCCACTAAAACCATGTTGCACTTCCCCTGAAGAGTAGGGTTTGCCAGGGTCGCAAATCTAAGTAGATGTCGTTTCATTTGATGCTAATTGGGAAGAAATAATTTCATCTCTGATTTACTTCACGAAACAAAGGTCATCTGAAATGAGACATGATGCTAAATGAGAAGGGAAATAGCTCACAATATATGAAATTCTAAATAAGAATCTCGTGGTTTTAATGCAAATCTAAATCAGGAATGTGTTCAACAGACATGCTTTTGAATGCTTAGCTGTCCTTCCTAGTTACCAGCTCTTGAACCTGGTGAATGAAGTGTTTGCGACGCTACAATTCGCTTTCCTGAGATCTCCCTTCTACATCTTGTGTCATCTTGGTGGGGTCAGGATGTGCTATATCAGTTTGACATTTGTGTTCTCTGAGACTTTAGAAAAGCAGCCACTGGACAAATCATTCTGCAGATTCCTCACTCATTACCATCATACCTTGGAAAAAGGGGTATCTCATTAAGGGTACGTGTTGGATTCTATCTATCTTTCATGGAGTCTACACTATTAATATGTAATACTCAACATTAGTCTCTATAATATTTTCACTTGGGGCATTCAGTTGTCCTTTTAAGAAATATTGAAATTGCCTGCAAATATTTTGGCAAGTTGTGGTAGTATAGATTAAAAACAAAATGTGGTCTAGTAGGACTAAGTATAAAAGCAAATAATCTCACAGCTGAAAGTGCAATTTAAGTTTAAAAATCTATATTTTCTATTACTGTAAAGATTGCTTTTGAAAATTTCAAGCCATCATTTTAGTTTTTTCAAAGAAAGGGATGGAGAAGAGCCTCAGAAACCGATTTCAGAGGAATGTTTAATTTGGAGATGATAGTGTTGGACATAGAAAGAAATATGTGTCAGGGAGGGGTGTAAGTTTGGCCTCTAGGACACCATCTGGAGATTGGCCTAAGTGTTTTGATTTTCAGGCGACAGCAGAGGCTGCACTTGCTTTAGTCAATGGTATCCAGAATAGAAAAGATCTGGATTCTCCATGTGTTAATGGAAACTCTCAGACACTGGAACCATCATTCAAGGAGAATAATTTATTCAAGAGAAGAACACATTTTAGGAAGGAAGAGGTAGTAAACATCAAATTATTCTGAGATCAAGAAGAATGAATGTTGAGAAAAATACTCTGGACTTGATAGTGGCCTTTGAGAAAGCATTTCAGCAGCTTGTTGGCTTTGCATGTAAGATTTCAGGAGATTTTTTAAGTGAGCTGGGTTGAGGAAAGAAACACAGGGAGTTTAAATTGCTTTTTGTAGTAAGAAAGAAGGAGAGCTCTGGCATGATGACTCAGTGGAGCATAGAATTCCTAGAAGAATTCCTTTTTTTGTTTTTCATTAAGATAGAGGATATAATTATATGTATAGGTCAAGGGAAAAGAACCAGCACATAGAGAGATATAAAATATTCAAGAGAGAGATGGAATAATTAAGAGATTAATATCTTGGGAGAAGCAAGAGGAGTTAGGACCAAGATCACGAGAGGAAAGTGAAGCCTTAGGGGAAAAAGGGAGCAGAACAATTTTTTCTCTGAGACCGGAGGAAGAAAGGATTAGTGAATGAACGAGGCAAGTAGATAGGGAGAAAAGAATTGATAGGATTTAAGTTAGTTGATCTCAATTTTATCAGGAAGTAATAGATGTCGGTGCCTAAAGATAGTGTGGAAGTTTGAGCAGAAGAGATTTGGAACAGATCCTGGAGGGCGAGAGAGATGATCCACCATAGATATTTGAGATACTTGACTAGCAGCACAGGTGACAAAGTGGAAGGGAGAGAGAGTGTGCCTTTAAAGTGATCCTGCCATGCTTGTAATTTTCTCAGCAGTGCTCAGCCATCTGGGAGGTGGATCATAGAAAGCAGAGTGGGGTTTCTCAGGACGGGAAAGACAAAGCTGTGTGGTAGAGAAAGAGAGTGAGGGCGCTCAGCACGCTCCTGAGAGCATTGCGTGAATGGCTGATAGTGCTGTCCAGGTTGGGCACGGAGGGATGTGATCCAGGATGGGGGTAACAGGCTGGAGGAACAGGCCAGGAGGGGACGGGGGCTTGAAGGTGGTGATGATGGAGCCTAGGCTCGAGAAGAGTGAGTGAGTATGATGTGAAGAATGACAAAGCGGTCTAGAGGCAGAAAGTGCTGAGATGTGGTTAGGCTTGTGGAGACTAAAATATAATGGAGATGACAGTAATCCGAGTATCCAAGTTTAAGGCCATGTGGTATAAGAGTGCTGGAAGGTCATCAGCATAGACACTGAGGGAGGGTGGGACAGTTAAGGGAATGTTAAAATTATGATGGAAGAGGCAGAGCCTGGAAAAAATGGAAAATTGGAAAAGCAGTAGGTAGCATGGACTTTAAAAGAAAGATTATTGAGTGATGGCCTCAAACAATAGTCTGGAAGTGATCATGAGGGACAGAGATGATATTGATTCCTTTCTTATCCAGAGACTTTTAGAGAGTAACATTCATTTAATAAATATTTAAGCAGTGTCTATTAAGTATAACAGACACTGGACTTGGGAGTGAGCATGCAATTGACAGACCCAGTTTGTCCTTATGTACCTTAAAATCTAGTCGGAAATACATAGACTAAATTTATAAAATATATAATTATAAATCATGGTAAGATCTATGAAGGAAACAAGCATAATGATATTTTGATAGAGAAATGATCAAATTATTCCTCCTTGGTTATATTTGTGCCCCAGTAGCAAGAGTGAGAGCATTAACTCGCAGCCTGAACAATCCTTTTAAAACATGTATCAGATCATATTCTCTCCTTTTAAAAACTCTTATTTCTATTACACTTGGGATAAACTCCAAATTCCTTATCAAGGTCTAATAGACCCCACATGATCTGATTCCTTAAATCTCTCTAAACTCTTCTCTTTCCATTTTCCACCTTCTTTCTCACTCCGGTGACTCCATCCTTTCTGCTCCTCAAGGATGCTGATTGCTTTCCCACTGCAGGCCCTGGAACACAGGCCTCCCAGGCCCTCCTGCACTCACACCTCTGCCTTCTCTCAGCTTCCTCTCTCCTTTTCAGAGAGACCCTCATTGATTTCCCTTACTAGGATATCTTGGATTTCTCTATCCTACTGTTCACATCTCATCCATCAGTGAGACCTCCCATTTCAGCTTCTTAAATAAATCCTCTCAAATCCACGTCTCCTTGGCTATCTTTACAACCACCATGTATCAATTCAACCTATCACCATCTCATCTATAACTGTAATTCCTAGTCTTATCATAAAAGACTGGCAGAAGGTCAGCTGTTCCTTTTCTAGGAAGCCTAAACAGGAAAAGTTTCAAGCTGAGATATCTGATTCTAGATGGACCTTCCTAAGCATGGCTACCAACTTGTACTCAGCAAGGTGCAGACCTGCCCTTGAACTCTCACCTCCCCAGCAGAGAGGGAACAAGGAATACAGAATGTGTGTGCCTAGAAGGGTAATTAAATGTGTCAGGTTTTAGCATACTGGGTTGTGCAATGGAGAGGTTGTTCTAGGACTTTGGTATCAAATATATATCCCTATTCGCAATCTAGCTTTTCCACTTACAAGCTGTGTGAACTTCAACTAGTACTTTAGATTCTTGGTGTCTCGGTGTCCTCATAAATAAAATGGGAACAATGTCTGCTTTGAAAGGTTGTTGTGAGGATAGTGTAAGTGTCAAGTAGAGTGCCTGGTCCATTCTGGACACTCAGTGTTAATTCCTTCTACTTTGTTTTTCTTAGATTTTGCCTAGGAGACAGGGATATAAATTCCCGAAAGCAATCCCACACATTTTGAACCATGACCATTGCTGGCTGAAGGACTGCCCCGTGCAGTAACTCCAGATTCAATCCACATTCTCTATAAAGCAAGGATGGGAAAGTTGAGTTTGGAAGTTCTCAAAAACAGAAGAACATTACACATGCTGTTCCTTGTCTGCACTGTTGCATTGTGTTTATTTCTACATTTCCAAGAATCATACTATTTCAGAGCTGGAAGAGTCCTTAGAGGGCATTTTGTGGTATAGTAAAAATAACTCTGTGCTTGGGGTCAGGAGATAAGGATTGGAGGCTTGGATTTGCAGCTAATGAGCCATATGTCTCATAGTACCTGCCCTGCTTACCTCATTGAGTTGGTGAGCCTTTGGTAGGAGGAGTCAAGGCTCCTCAGGAGCATGCCAGAGAGGCAGTAACTACTTATTGTTTTGACCAACCATCAGGGTTTTTCTTTGTTTGTTTGATGTTTTCATACTTGCTTTTTCTGTTTTGCTTTGTTGAAGTCACAAGGGCAGGGTTTTCAGTGTAAGAGGTGAGGAAGTGTGTCTGGGGAACAAGGGCTTTGAGCAAGGAAGACAGCGTGCTCTGGAGACTGTCTGATATAACCACCTCCACCGGCCTCCTCCAGAGAACTTCAGTGAAACTACATAGCACTGCAGTCACTTTGGAAATTGAGTTTTGTATGTTCAGGTGTTACAATATGCGCAGTTGGCCACCAGGATAGTCTCTAGTGAATGCAGGGCTATTCCCAAGAAATTCAATAACATGTGGGTAACTCGAATGGCAAACTAAGTGATACTTAAGAAAGCACCTTAGAAGTGCGTGTCGTAATCAGCAGTAAACTGTTATTCTTTGCTTCAACACGATGACTTCGCAGATGAAAGATCTGAAGCTCACAAAGTTTATGTGATTTGGACGTGGGTATTTTAGCATATTTCATGGAGATTTTTATGAGGACCAGATGAGATGTAAGGTGCTTGGCTTAGGCCTTGGCGCATGAGCATTCAGTAAGTGTCAGTGATTATTCTTATTGTTGTTCTACGGCCGCAGTTGATATTGCTGGTGGTGGAGGAAAACCTGCTGGGAGACTGTTTCCCGACATCCAGTCGATTGTACTTTCTTTCTTTTGCAATTGCCATGCAACTTTTTTAGAAAAACATCTTTATTGGAGTATAATTGCTTTACAATGGTGTGTTAGTTTCTGCTTTATAACAAAGTGAATCAGGTATACATATACATATATCCCCATATCTCTTCCCTCTTGCGTCTTCTTCCCTCCCACCCTCCATATCCCACCCCTCTAAGTGGTCAAAAAGCACCGAGCTGATCTCCCTGTGCTATCTGGCTGCTTCCCACTAGCTATCTGTTTTACATTTGGTAGTGTATATATGTCCATGCCACTCTCTCACTTTGTCCCAGCTTACCCTTTCACCTCCCCATATCCCCAAGTCCATTCTCTAGTAGGTCTGGGTCTTTATTCCCGTCTTGCCCCTAGGTTCTTCTGGAGCATTTTTTTTTTTTTTAATTTAGATTCCATATATATGTGTTAGCATATGGTATTTGTTTTTCTCTTTCTGACTTACTTCACTCTGTATGACAGACTCTAGGTCTATCCACCTCACTACAAATAACTCAATTTCGTTTCTTATTATGGCTGAGTAATATTCCTTTGTATATATGTGCCACATCTTCCTTATCTATTCATCTGTTGATGGACACTTATGTTGCTTCCATGTCCTGGCTATTGTAAATAGAGCTTCAATGAACATTGTTGTACATGACTCTTTTTGAATTATGGTTTTCTGAGGGTATACGCCCAGTAGTGGGATTGCTGGGTCATATGGTAGTTCTATTTTTAGTTTTTTAAGGAACCTCCATACTGTTCTCCATAGTGGCTATATCAATTTACATTCCCACCAACAGTGCAAGAGGGTCCCCTTTTCTCCACACCCTCTACAGCATTTATTGTTTGTAGATTTTTTGATGATGGCCATTCTGACCAGTGTGACATGATCTCTCAATTTAGTTTTGATTTGCATTTCTCTAATAATTAATGATGTTGAGCATTTTTTCATGTGTTTGTTGGCAATCTGTATATCTTCTTTGGAGAAATGTCTATTTAGGTCTTGTGCCCATTTTTGTATTGGGTTGTTTGTTTTTTTGATATTGAGCTGCATGAGCTGCTTGTAAATTTTGGAGATTAATCCTTTGTCAGTTGCTTCATTTGCAAATATTTTCTCCCGTTCTGAGGGTTGTCTTTTCGTCTTGTTTATGGTTTCCTTTACTGTGCAAAAGCTTTTAAGTTTCATTAGGTCTCATTTGTTCATTTTTGTTTTTATTTCCATTTCTCTAGGAGGTGGGTCAAAAAGGATCATGCTGTGATTGATGTCATAGAGTGTTCTGCCTATGTTTTCCTCTAAGAGTTTAATAGTGTCTGGCCTTATATTTAGGTCTTTAATCCATTTTGAGTTTATTTTTGTGTATGGTGTTAGGGAGTGTTCTAATTTCATTCTTTGACATGTAGCTGTACAGTTTTCTCAGCACCACTGATTGAAGAGGCTATCTTTTCTCCACTGTATATTCTTGCCTCCATTATCAAGGATAAGGTGACCATATGTGCATGGGTTTATCTCTGGGCATTCTATCCTGTTCCATTGATCTATATTTCTGTTTTTATGCCAGTACCATACTGTCTTGATTACTGTAGCTCTGTAGTATAGTCTGAAGTCAGGGAGCCTGATTCCTCCAGCTCTGTTTTTCTTTCTCAAGACTGCTTTGGCTATTCGGGGTCTTTTGTGTTTCCATACAAATTGTGAAATTTTTTGTTCTAGTTCTGTGAAAAATGCCAGTGGTAGTTTGATAGGGATTGCACTGAATCTGTAGATTGCTTTGGGTAGTAGAGTCATTTTCACAATGTTTATTCTTCCAATCCAAGAACATGGTATGTCTCTCCATCTATTTGTATCATCTTTAATTTCTTTCATCAGTGTCTTATAATTTTCTGCATATAGGTCTTTTGTCTCCTTAGGTAGGTAGGTTTATTCCTAGATATTTTATTCTTTTTTTTGCAGTGGTAAATGGGAGTGTTTTCTTAATTTCACTTTCAGAGTTTTCATCATTAGTGTATAGGAATGCAAGAGATTTCTGTGCATTAATTTTGTATCCTGCTACTTTACCAAATTCATTGATTAGCTCTAGTAGTTTTCTGGTAGCATCTTTAGGATTCTCTATGTATAGTATCATGTCATCTGAAAAGAGTGACAGCTTTACTTCTTTTCCGATTTGGATTCCTTTTATTTCCTTTTCTTCTCTGATTGCTGTGGCTAAAAATTCCAAAACTATGTTGAATAATAGTGGTGAGAGTGGGCAACCTTGTCTTGTTCCTGATCTTAGTGGAAATGGTTTCAGGTTTTCACCATTGAGGACGATGTTGGTTGTGGGCTTGTCATATAATGGCCTTTATTATGTTGAGGTAAGTTCCCTCTATGCCTACTTTCTGGAGGACTTTTATCATAATGGGTGTTGAATTTTGTCAAAAGCTTTCTCTGCATCTACTGAGATGATCATATGGTTTTTCTCCTTCAATTTGTTAATATGGTGTATCACAGGGGTTGATTTGCGTATATTGAAGAATCCTTCTATTCCTGGGTTAAACCCCACTTGATCATGGTGTATGATCCTTTTAATGTGGTGTTGGATTCTGTTTGCTAGTATTTTGTTGAGGATTTTTGTATCTATGTTCATCAGTGATATTGGCCTGTAGTTTTTTTGTGACATCTTTGTCTGGTTTTGGTATCAGGATGATGGTGGCCTCATAGAATGAGTTTGGGAGTGTTTCTCTCTCTGCTATATTTTGGAAGAGTTTGAGAAGGATAGGTGTTAGCTCTTCTCTAAATGTTTGATAGAATTCTCCTGTTAAGCCATCTGGTCCTGAGCTTTTGTTTGTTGGAAGAAATCACAGTTTCAATTTCAGTGCTTGTGATTGGTCTGTTCATATTTTCTATTTCTTCCTGGTTCAGTCTTGGCAGGTTGTGCATTTCTAAGAATTTGTCCATTTCTTCCAGGTTGTCTATTTTATTGGCATAGAGTTGCTTGTAGTAATCTCACATGATCCTTTGTATTTCTGCAGTGTCAGTTGTTACTTCTCTGTTTTCATTTCTAATTCTATTGATTTGAGTCTTCTCTCTGTTTTTCTTGATGAGTCTGGCTAATGGTTTATCAATTTTGTTTATCTTCTTAAAGAACCAGCTTTTAGTTGTATTGATCTTTGCTATAGCTTCCTTCATTTCTTTTTCATTTATTTCTGATCTAATCTTTATGATTCTTTCCTTCTGCTAACTTTGGGGTTTTTTTGTTCTTCTTTCTCTAATTGCTTTAGGTGTAAGGTTAGGTTGTTTATTTGAGATGTTTCTTGTTTCTTAAGGTAGGATTGTATTGCTGTAAACGTCCCTTTTAGAACTGCTTTTGCTGTATCCCATAGGTTTTGGGTTTTCATGTTTTCATTGTCATTTGTTTCTAGGTATTTTTTGATTGCCTCTTTGATTTCTTCAGTGATCTCTTGGTTATTAAGTATTGTTTAGCCTCCATATGTTTCTATTTTTTACAGATTTTTTCCTGTAGTTTATATCTAGTCTCATAGCATTGTTGTCAGAAAAGATACTTGATACGATTTCAATTTTCTTAAATTTTCCAAGGCTTGATTTGTGACCCAGGATATGATCTATCCTGGAGAATGTTCCATGAGCACTTGAGAAGGAAGTGTATTCTGTTGTTTTTGGATGGAATGTCCTATAAATATCAATTAAGTCCATCTTGTTTAATGTGTCATTTAAAGCTTATGTTTTTTATTTATTTTCATTTTGGATGATGTGTCCATTGGTGAATGTGGGGTGTTAAAGTCCCCTGCTATGATTGTGTTACTGTCGATTTCCCCTTTTATGGCTGTTAGTATTTGCCTTATGTATTGAGGTGCTCCTATGTTGGGTGCATAAATATTTACAATTGTTCTATCTTCTTCTTGGATTGATCCCTTGATCATTATGTAGTGTCCTTCTTTGTCTCTTGTAATAGTCTTTGTTTTTAAGCCTATTTTGTCTGATATGAGAACTGCTACTCTAGCTTTCTTTTGGTTTCCATTTGCATGGAATATCTTTTTCCATCCCCTCACTTTCAGTCTATATGTGTCCCTAGGTGTGAAGTGGGTCTCTTTTAGACAGCACATTTAGGGATCTTGTTTTTGTACCCATTCAGCCAGTCTATGTCTTTTGGTTGGAGCATTTAATCCATTTACATTTAAGGTAATTATCGATATGTATGTTCCTATTACCAGTTTCTTAATTGTTTGGGGTTTGCTATTGAAGGTCATTTCCTTCTCTTCTGTTTCCTGCCTAGAGAAGTTCCTTTAGCATTTGTTGTAAAGCTGGGTTGGTGGTGCTGAATTCTCTTAGTTTTTGCTTGTCTGTAAAGTTTTTATTTTCTCTGTCAAATCTGAATGAGATCCTTGCTGGGTAGAGTAATCTTGGTTGTAGGTTTTTCCCTTTCATCACTTTAAATATGTCCTGCCACTCCCTTCTGGCTTGCAGATTTTCTGCTGAAAGATCAGCTGTTAACCTTATGGGGATTCCCTTGTGTGTTATTTGTTGTTTTTCCCTTGCTGCTTTTAATATGTTTTCATTGTATTTAATTTTTGATAGTTTGATTAGTATGTGTCTTGGCATGTTTCTCCTTGGATTTATCCTGTATGGGACTCTCTGTGCTTCTTGGACTTGATTAACTATTTCCTTTTGCATATTAGGGAAGTTTTCAACTATAATCTCTTCAAATATTTTCTCACTCCATTTCTTTTACTCTTCTTCTTTTGGGACCCCTATAATTCGAATGTTGGTGCATTTAATGTTGTCCCAGAAGTCTCTGAGACTGTCCTCAAGTCTTTTCTTTTTTTTTTTCTTTATCCTGCTCTGCAGTAGTTATTTCCACTATTTTATCTTCCAGGTCACTTATCCGTTCTTCTGCTCCATTATTCTGCTATTGATCCCTTCTAGAGAATTTTTAATTTCATTTATTGTGTTGTTCATCACTGTTTGTTTGCTCTTTAGTTCTTCTAGGTCCTTGTTAAATGTTTCTTGTTATTTTCTCCATTCTATTTCCAAGATTTTGGATCATCTTTACTATCATTATTCTGAATTCTTTTTCAGGGAGACTGCCTATTTCCTCTTCATTTGTTAGGTCTGGTGGGTTTTTACCTTGCTCCTTCATCTGCTGTTTCTCTGTCTTCTAATTTTGCTTAATTTACTGTGTGTGGGGTCTCCTTTTCACAGGCTGCAGGTTCGTAGTTCCCATTGTTTTTGGCGTCTGCCCCAGTGGCTAAGGTTGGTTCAGTGGGTTGTGTAGCCTTCCTGGTGGAGGGGACTAGTGCCTGTGTTCTGGTGGATGAGGCTGGATCTTGTCTTTCTGGTGGGCAGGTCCATGTCTGGTGGTGTGTTTTGGGGTGTCTGTGGGCTTACTATGATTTTAGGCAGCCTCTCTGCTAATGGGTGGGGTTGTGTCCTGTCTTGCTAGTTGTTTGGCATAGGATGTCTAGCACTGTTGGTTGCTTGTCGTTGAGTGAAGCTGGGTGCTGGTGTTGCGATGGAGATCTCTGGGAGATTTTTGCCCTTTGGTATTACGTGGAGGTTGGAGGTCTCTTGTGGACCAGTGTCCTGAACTTGGCTCTCCCACCTCAGAGGCACAGCCCTCTTGCCTGGCTGGAGCACCAAGAGCCTGTCATGCACACGGCTCAGAATAAAAGGGAGGGAAAAAAAGCAATAAAGAAATAAGATAAAATAAAATATAATTATTAAAAAAAATTTTAAGTAATAAAAAAACGAAAGAAGAGAGCAACCAAACCAAAAAACAAATCCACCATGATAACAAGTGCTTAAAACTATAGTAAACAAACAAACAAAAAACGGACAGACAGATCCCCAGCATAAATGGTAAAAGCAAAGCTATACAGACAAATCACACACAGAAGCATACACATACACACTCACAAAAAGAGAAAAAGGGAAAAAATATATATATATCGTTGCTCCCAAACTCCACCTCCTCAATTTGGGATGATTCCACAGATGCAGGCTACTTCAAGTTGATTGTGGAGCTTTAATCCGCTGCTCCTGTGGCTGCTGGGAGAGATTTCCCTTTCTCTTCTTTGTTCGCACAGCTCCCAGGGCTCAGCTTTGGATTTGGCCCCGCCTCTGCGTGTAGGTCGCCGGACGGGGTCTGTTCTTCGCTCAGACAGGACAGGGTTAAAGGAGCAGCTGATTCGGGGGCTCTGGCTCACTCAGGCCGGATGCAGGGAGCGGTACGGAGTGCGGGGCGATCCTGCGGCGGCAGAGGCCGGCGTGACGTTGCACCAGCCTGAGGCGCGCCGTGCGTTCTCCCGGGTAAGTTGTCCCTGGATCCCGGGACCCTGGCAGTGGCGGGCTGCACAGGCTCCCCGGAAGGGGGCTGCTGATAGTGACCTGTGCTCACACATAGGCTTCTTGGTGGCGGCAGCAGCAGCCTTAGCGTCTCATGCCCGTCTCTGGGGTGCGCGCTGTTAGCCGCGGCTCGCGCCAGTCTCTGGAGCTCCTTTAAGCAGCGCTCTTAATCCCCTCTCCTCGCGCACCAGAAAACAAAGAGGGAAGAAAAAGTCTCCTGCCTCGTCGGCAGGTTCAGACTTTTCCCCGGACTGCCTCCCGGGTAGCCGTGGCGCACTAACCCCCCTGCAGGCTGTGTTCAGGCCGCCAACCTCAGTCCTCTCCCGGAGCTCCGACCGAGGCCCGAGCCTCAGCTCCCTGCCCCGCCCGCCCCGGCGGGTGAGCAGACAAGGCTCTCGGGCTGGTAAGTGCCGTTCGGCCCTGACAGGGCGGGGTTAAAGGAGTCGCTGATTCGGGGGCTCTGGCTCACTCAGGCCGAGGGGAGGGAGGGGTACGGATGCGGGTTGAGCCTGCGGCGGCAGAGGCCGGCATGACGTTGCACCAGCCTGAGACGCGCCGTGCATTCTCCCGGGGGAGTTGTCCCTGGATCCCGGGACCCTGGCAGTGGTGGGCTGCACAGGCTCACGGGAGGGGAGGTGGGGATAGTGACCTGTGCTCGCACACAGGCTTCTTGGTGGCGGCAGCAGCGGCCTTAGCGTCTCATGCCCGTGTCTGGGGTCCGCGCTGTTAGCCGCGGCTCGCGCCCGTTTCTGGAGCTCATTTAAGCAGCGCTCTTAATCCCCTCTCCTCGTGCACCAGGAAACAAAGAGGGAAGAAAAAGTCTTTTGTCTCTTCAGCAGCTCCAGACTTTTCCCCGGACTCCCTCCCGGCTAGCTGTGGTGCACTAACCCCTTCAGGCTGTGTTCACGCCGCCAACCCCAGTCCACTTCCTGGGATCCGACCGAAGCCCGATCCTCAGCTCCCAGCCCCGCCCGCCCCGGCGGGTGAGCAGACAAGCCTCTCGGGCTGGTGAGTGCCGGTCGGCACCGATCCTCTGTGCGGGAATCTCTCCGCTTTGCTCTCCGCACCCTTGTTGCTGCGCTCTCCTCCGCGGCCCCGAAGCTTCCCCCCTCCGCCACCCGTTGTCTCCACCGGCGAAGGGCCTTCCTAGTGTGTCGAAATCTTTCCTGCTTCACAGCTCCCTCCCACTGGTGCAGGTCCTGTCCCTATTCTTTTGTCTCTGTTTTTTCTTTTGCCCTACCCAGGTACGTGGGGAGCTTCTTGCCTTTTGGGAGGTCTGAGGTCTTCTGCCAGGGTTCAGTAGGTGTTCTGTAGGAGTTGTTCCATATGTAGATGTATTTCTGATGTATCTGTGGGGAGGAAGGTGATCTCCGCGTCTTACTGTTCCGCCGTCCTGGAGCTCTGCCATGCAATTTTTATTTGCAAAGTTGTTGAATTTATTGTATCACAAATCCTAAAAATGTAAATATGATGGAATAGATTGGGATAAAACATGTCTGAAGCAAGCTTATACAATTTTTAAAAAGCAAAACAAAAAATTAACACTCTTGATCTAACTAAAGTTATTATCACCATCAAAAGTGAGAATGGGCAACTGAAATTGACAAATGATAAATACCCATCCAGCTCTGTTACTCTTAGTGCCCCAACTACTCGAAGTCCTAAGTGAGACATTTAATTAGGATTTGGTGAGGTGCATTTCATTCATGCTTGTTCATTCTTCATTCAGAAAACCTTTACCGAGTGCCTTTTATGTGAAGGCACAGTTCTAGCTAACATTAATTGAGCACTTCTTTTGTTTAGAACTATCTTGTAAGGAAATGTGGAAGGAAAACCTTCTGGAAGAGAGACACAGTGCTGTCTACAACACATCCATGCAAAACATTCTACTAACAAGGGGAAGATGAGAAATAGTGGAAGGAGGCAGAGTCAAGGACTGTTCAGAAATCTCTAGATTTAATCCCCAAAGTCTTCCTGGAGGAGGGGGAAATCTATACAGTGATGCCCTGCAGGTGGTAATGGGCAGGATTTCCAAGGTAAGGGTATTGCAGGCCTTCGTGGCCTAGCAGCTATGTGGCTGCTAGTTTTCCTTCTTTCCTGCACTGCAGGAATTTTTTTCTTAGAAATGTGGCTTCAGAAACATTGTTCAATTTTGCACATCTCCCTACCTTTCCCTTAATCTCTTATGCTTTTATGAAGAAACTTAAAAGAGCCTGCTGAAGAGAAGTTCTCTGCCTTCAGCATTGTCAAATTCTAACACTCACTGTACATCAACCACTCAAGACTTTCCCTCCCTCCCTCCCTCCCTCCCTCCCTCCCTTCCTTCCTTCCTCTTCCAAACTCTCTTTTGCATCTCAGGGTAGAAGCAGCTAAATTAGACCTTTTAGAATTCTACTTCCAGCAGGGTTCTGGGTTAGATTCTGCCAAAAAGAAGCACTGCACGAGACTTGGAAGATAGGAGAAGGGAAAAGCCATTTATCTCTGGTGGCAGCTGCAGGCATACCTTTCAGCAGTCAGCAGACATGAGATTTACAGCAGCTTCCAGGGGAGCGCCTGCAAATCACCTGCTTTGGGACTGCCGTCAGGGGAGATGATCAGCAGGAACTTCCCTATATTTCCCATCTACCCAAACTTCCTGAAGTCCAGCTGCAGCTTTCCTTTCACCTTGGTACCCTAGCTCTTTAAGTGGTTGTGTAAATCCCTACTTATTAGTATTATATTGTAACTTGACATAAAATTTTTTGAAGTCATCATGCTAGGCTAAGTTTTGTGATAAATCTCAGTGGCTTAACACAATAAATTTATTTTTTGATTATATCTTAGTCTAATGGAGGTGGTGGTTGTAGGAAAGGTAGTCGGGGGTGAGGGACTCTGTTTCAAAGAGCCATCTGGGGACTCAAGCTGATGGAGGCTCTCATATATATCTTCAGCCTGGCTTCAGGAAGCCTTGGGCATTGGCATCCAGCTGAAAGACAAGGAAAGAAGGTTGAGAAAGGTGATTTCATGCATCAAGTCTACATTGGCACACACTACTTCCTCCCATATTCCACTGACCAATCACAAGCACCAGTGCAACTGCAAGAGGGGATGGAAAATTTGGAGTAGCTGTGTGCTGTGGCTCCTTTCACTTGGCCCAAGCCTTAGGTCTTGGTGTTTCTAGGAGTTCTGAAACCAGATCTCTCTCTCTTTTTTTGTTTTTCTCACTCTGCCCTTTTACTCTCACTTTGCCCTTTCTGCCTTTTTACTCTTACCTGTACTCATTACTTCAACTTCTACTTCTGCTCTTGGTTTGTCCTCTACCTGGAATGTCCTTTCCCTTTTTGTCCCTCTGGTGAATGTCCTCCAAGGCACCAATGGTTATCTCCTTTCTGAAATTGTCTATGAGTATCCATTGGTACTTCCTCAGGACTTTTTTGCACGTAGCTATAAAACACAAACTTGTAGCTGTAAAACTCAAATCTGATCTCAGTACAGACAGTTATTTGTTAGACACAGTTATTTGCTAACTGCTTTCTTTTCCTGTCAGTGTAAGTTCTTTGTGGGTAAGGGAAACAAGTCATGTATTCTGAATCCCCTGCCCTGACTTCTCAAAATGTAGTAGGTGCTCATTAAATATTGTTTAAATGAATTGATAGATTTGGCTATCTATTGACAAATTGGAGTAACTGAACAATAGTCCTAGTCATTCTCCCAAATATAATACAAATATTATTAATATAAATTAAAATAAAACCTCTATGGTTTGGTAATATGTTCACAGCCAGTATTTAAACATACATGCAGAATGAATTTGATTAAAAATAATTAATACTTTAAATAAAGAATTTGTATACACATGCTAAAATAACTCCCCCATGAATTTTTTCTACAACTTGCAAGATCCTTTGTGCAGTTGGCGTTCATTACAGTAGGTCATTGACAAGGTACACATTCAATACAGATCTTCCTGGCTGATAGATTTCCTGCCATATTCATCTGCTCTACGTGGATTCCATCCCCTTACATTCTGTTCTTTTCTCTCCTCCTCCAATCTTCCCTCCTGCCTTCTCCCCTCCCCTAATTGATCAACGTCTCTACTGAGCTTGAAAAGTTGTGACAGCTAGAAGAGAGAAAGAAACACGATAAATCCATGGAGGGACAGACATTTTCCCACCATAAATTTCTATTCTCGAGCACTCCTCTCTACCCCAAGATGTGATTTTTAGCAGATTTTTTTTTTACAAGCACTGGGTTTATTTAGGCAACACATCACCAAGAAATATAATTGTGACATAACAATGTCTGTAATTTGTCTCAGAGCCATTATATTTTCTTTGAATTAGTACTAGATCAATACCGTAGTAGGTTGTCAGGAGGATTGTATTGATGTCTCTGTAAACAAGTAAACTAACATTTTATCTAGTTTTACTAGGTATTCTGCTTGGCAATGAGAGAGGGGGTGAACAAAGATAAAAGTAAGTTCTTTGTTCTCAAATAATTTACAGTCTATCTATAAATTTGAGATGTTGTTAATTTATGCTTTTAGAAAAATTCATAGAACTTCCTTTACAAAATTCTAAAATTCTGCTTTAGGGTTCATTTCAGATCAAATGCTTTCCTGTTCATCTTTTTTACTTCTATGGCTTTTAACTGCATCTCATCATCAGAGCTTTTTTGTATTTCTGTGCTTATAACTGCACATCCATTCACTCATTCTACAAATATTTAATGGGCACCTACTATGTGTGGACCATTATAGCTTTTAGGGACACAGCAGAGGACAAAGTCCCTGCTCTCAAAGAAACTGTGTTTCAATGAGAGAGAGAGAGACAATAAACAAACAAACATAATATGGTCAGTAAGTGCCATCAAGAAAAAATAAAACAGGTGAAAATGATCAAAAGGCCAGGAAGTGCTATTTTAGTGAGAATCGTCAGGGAGGTTATCTCTGAGGAGGTAACATTTGAGTAGAGACATGATTGAAGTAGGAATTAACCATGAAGAGAACTAGTAAACAGCATTCTAGGTAGAAAGAGCCGCAAGTGAAAAGGGCCTGGGGCAGGAAGGAGCTTGACACATTTATAGAACAGATAGAAAGCCTGTGTGGCTAGAGCTAAGTTAATAGAACTAAGTTACACATGCATAACTTTTTAGTTCATCAAATCTTTTCACATCCATTATTCTATTTGTACCTCACAACAAGGTAGTTATCATTTCCACTTTACAGATGAGGAGACTGAAGTTCAAAGTTTAACCAATGACTTGTCCAAAGAGATGGAACTTGGCTTTAGACCCTAGGCTTAAAACTCCACATCAAGTACTCTTCCCATACTTCAAATAGTGCTATAGTGAATGTTTCTTTGGCTCTGGGTTGCCCGTAGGATACTGAAAAGTCTATAAAAGTCTATAAAATCTGTGCCCCTGAAAAGAGGGCACAGAAGGATCAGTAGCTACCCTGAGCTGTCATACTCAAATCACAAAGTGGGATTTGGGGAAGGTCTCTGCTTTTTATTTCAGAGTCTCCTTGGGCAGTGGAATCATCTCTAGGATGTTATCCTCAAAGGAAGAAGGTTCCAATCTAGGACAGATTACCAAAGTAGATTTAGTGGGCAGTTCTCCAATACTCACGTTGGTACTTTGTGTACCTCTGGCCTGGAAAGGAGGCTCAGCAGACATCTTGATCAGGGTTCAGACAGACTTTGATGCTCACGTGATCCTCAGAGAACTTTAGAGCAGGATGAAATCATTGGATTTACACCCCTTCCTCACCTGTTTGCTATTTAAATTAAGACAAAATGTAGGTGATAAGATAACACATGTGGATGGAGGCAGACCTGGTGTGTGCTTGTATTTATTCCTTCATAAAGCATTTTTGAGTACTTACTGTCAAACACTGTGATGTGTGCTTGAGATAAACAAGGCATAGTCCCTCCATTCAGTGAGGTTGGGATCTAGAGGAAAACCAAACATATAAACACATAATTATCACACAATAAAGCTGTCTTGGAAGAAGTGTCTAGAGAACCCTTTAGAAGAATAACAAAAAAGAAAATTTGCCCCCATTCTGTACTGTCTTTGTTGAGAAAGAGAATCTTGCAGCCCTATTTCTGGTGGAGAAAGTACTTATTTGATAGAAAATTACTTTATTGGCCTTTCTCAAGTGACTTACTAAGAGTTGATTAATTTCTGGGAGTTCTTTGGATAGCCATCTGTATGTCATAAAAATAGTGTTCTATCATTAGTAAAAGCAAATTCATGGAATAGGGACTTACTGTGGTAAAACCACAGAAATGAGGTACCAACGGATAGTTAAAAGTTTCCACTTTTGGTAATATTTAGGAACAACATAGATGTATATCTCTGCAGAGTGGTTGGGAAGCTGCGGGTTGGACAGATGAGTTTGAGATGTTTATGATTTTTATCATTGTCTGTGGTAAACTTGCATCGGAGACAAAATACAGATTGTATTTCTTGAAGTCATACAGTTGAGGGTCTATTAAGCGTAAGCAAACCTTAATACTTATTAAATAAAATTTCTCTCCAGTGTTTCATGATTCTCTCTGAGTCACTTTCCCTAGTCTGGGACTCACATACCAAATACCTCAGAGAGTGGAAATTCCAGAGCTCTCTGTTTGTGGTCTAAATGCTGACACTTACCCTGGAAGCTCCTTGAAGCCTTGCCTTTCTGCTGTAAATCCTCTCAGCTCCTGCTTCATTCTCTTATATTTCACCTTCTCCTTACTCTTCCCACTTGACCCTCTGCGCGGTTATCTGCGTGATTCCCTGGACCCCACTGCACCAAGACATACTTCTTCTAGCACGGGCTCTGTGTCAGCCTGCCTTCGCACATGGCTGAACGCTTTGATCCCAGCAGTGGCCCCCACCACGAGTTGCAGGCAGTCCAGACAGGCTCTGCTCGCCCCACAAAGTCACATAGCTTCCGGTTTTGCCGTAGCACCAAGTTCACTCCTGGGGAACCTACAGAACAAAGGGCGATGAGTAAGATAACTTCTATTGCCAGCCTCTCTGGAGACTCTGGAAATAGAATGGAGACTGCCTTTGTCATGGGTCTCACACAAACTGGGTGGGCTTTCCTCACTGTGTCCTAACAAGTGACCACTGATTTGAAGTGAAAGATCTTCTGCACACTGAGCAGTGTCTCAGGTGAATACGGACACTGTTGATCTCTATTATTCGTGGGCTTCGTGCTTGTGGATTCACCCACTCACTAAAGTTTATTTGTAACCCCCAAATCCATACTCCGTGGCACTTGTGCAGTCATTCATGGACATGCCCACGACAGTGAAAAGTTCGAGTTGCTTGATGTTCCCAGCTGAAGTCTCCCTAGCTCAGCTTTCATATTGTAAACAAGCGTCCTGTTTGTGGTCTTCCCAGTGCACATTCGTTTCCATTTGTGTGCTTACTGGTTGGCGATTTCGGCGTTTAAAGTGGTTCCGAAGCATAGTGCTGAGGTGCTGGCTAAGTGTCTCCATAAGACACACCACAGGGCGGCGACGTGTCTTAGGGAGAAAATAGGTGTGCTAGATAAGCCTCGTTCGGGCATGACTTACGGTGCCATTGGCTGTGAGTCCAGTGTTAATGCATCAACAATATATATTACATGAGGCTTCTGTAAACAGAAACACACATAACACAAGGTTATGTATTGCTCAGTTGACCAAAATGTGAGCAGAGACTCACAGGAAACTGACCCTATATTTCTCCTAGGAACAATGGGTCAGTATTCACTAATTCAGTGTTTGTGGCAAATTTATAGAACATAGCTATAAGGAATAATGAGTATCAGCTGTGCATATGTGTGTGTGTGTGTGTATGTGTACACACACACACAGTTATTTTAATTGATGTGTAGTTGACACAATATTATATTAGTTTCAGGTATACAACATAATAATTCGATGTTTCTATAGATTACTCTCCATACAAAGCTATTTTAAGATATTGACTGTTTTTCCTGTGCTGTACATTACATTCTTGTAACTTATTTATTTTATACCTTTAAGATTGTATCTCTCAATCCCCTTCCTCCTGTCTTGCCCCTCTCCCCCCTCCACTGGTAACCACTAGATTGTTCTCTGAATCTGTGAGGATGTTTCCATTTTGTTATATTTGTTCATTTGTTTTATTTTTTAGATTCCACATATAGGTGAAAGCATGTGCTATTTGTCTTCCTCTGACGTATACTTTTTATATAAGTATATTTTTTATTATCACCTAAAGGGAGTCACATAAATCTGTTTGCTATCACATTAACCACATGCTGGAGAAGAAAACTGTGAGATTTGTGGGATCTTCTCTAATGAGTAAAAGAAATACAATTTTTTATGAGATGAAATAATTGTTTACAACTAATCAGAACCTATTTACTGTATCAAATTTTATTTTCTCTAACTCTTTGCAAAGAATATTAAATTTCAAGGCAAGGAGACAAAGGAAGGCCACCTTCTAGTCAGCCCCTGCGTTTGTGGAGAGCAAGGCTAGTCCACTCACCGCAGAGCTTTGTGGCACATTTATAATTCACAGAAGGGGCCATCTGAAAGCATTTCCCAGAATTGTCACAAAATCCTGTCAGCTCCTGCAGCGATGAAAAAGTACAGTCTTGTGAATATGATTAAGGTGCACTGGAATCTAAGAAAACCATCGATAGCCACTCCAGCTCTCTTCACGCTCTTGCAATGTACTCTCGAGAAGAAGGTCGGTTCTGACAGATGATTTCATGGCATTTTACTCACTGTGGGATGTATTTGAGAAGCCGTGTATCAAAATCTTGACCTTTGCTTTATTTTTTCTTTATTGTTGATTTAAAAGATTAGAAGCATTCCAAAACCTTTTTCTAAATGTCTTCTCATACGTTTAGCGAAAAGAATTCAGAACGCATTTGACACACATTGTAGAAGCATAAATCAGTTAAGGGTAAGATCCTTGCAAATTGCTCTCCCCTTTATAATTTCATCTCATTAGGGAAGAAGGGACAGGTGGGTGTACCGGTGGTTACTGATCAGGAATTGCATTTTCTTTCCAGAGCAGTGAGGATCTTGTGGTATGAAATCCCCTTCTGAGAAAACTATGCAGGTTTTTATTATGCATAAAACTCCTTCTCTGTTAGGTTTCTGTAGTTTATAGAAAATGTGTGAACTGAAGTTAGAAACTGCTTATCTTTTACATTTTATTGACTTCTTAGGCTGAGTGTAAAAAAAAAAAAACAACGAAGGGATCCCACAATAAAATTTTTCTTCCCTTGGTGTATTAAGATGAACATGCGAAGTACATTTGTGAAATATGCTCATTTAGTCACTGACACCAAATGTGTTTGGTAGACCAAAGGTGAAGGAATGTGGTCTAGGAGTTCCAAGGACTAATGAGTAATATTTGTGGTCATATTTGTATAATCCTATTGTAAAGTCTGCTTTCTAAATACAGATCTCTTGTGTTTCAACTCTGAAGTCTCCTGATAATGCAGAGGGTAAACATAATGATTTCAGAATATGCAGTAATTGTAATGATAATGAGTCATTTTATGTCATAGTATTTCATCTTTATAACAGCCCTGAGGAGGTATCAGTAAACAAGTATTCATTCAATACTGTTTTGTACTCTGAATTTTAAAAAAATTAATGTAATTGTTTTTTCTTTTTTTTTTTTTGGCTGTGCAGCTTGTGGGATCTTAGTTCCCCAACCAGGGATCAAACCTGGGCCACGGCAGTGAAAGCACTGTGTCCGAACCACTGGACCACCAGGGATTCCCTTAAAAAAATTTTTTTTAAATTGTGGTAAAACATACATAACATAAAAATGACCATTTTAGCCATTCTAAGTGTACATTTCAGCAGTTTCAAGCATACTCACAGTGATGTGCAATCATCACAACTATTCAGTTCCAGAATGTTTTCATCATCCCGAACAGGAACTTAGTACCCATTAAACAATACCTCCCCATTCCTCTCTCCGCCCAGCCCCCGGAAACCACTATTCTACTTTCTGTCTCTATTAATTTGCCTACTCTAGGGACCTCATATTAGTGGAATCATATAGTACTTGTCGTTTTATGATTGGCTTATTTCACTTAGCATGATGTTTTCAAAGTTCATCCATGTAGCATGTATCATAATTTCACTCCTGTTCAAGGATGAATGAATAATTAGTTTTTCAGCACCAACTAATGTTCTGGACACTTTCCTAGACCTGAGGTTCTTACTGGGAAATGCTCATGCTTGCTTCTCCCCAGGGGTCTCCACACTCTGGAAGCTCTATCATTTTGCCCTGACTCCTGGCTTCCAGAATCCACCCCCGTGTCGTTTCCTTTTTCAAGCCCAAACTCCAAACTTGAAACTCAAGTTACTACTCTTTGGGTCGAGCTATAAATATGTAATTATTACTAATCTATGCTGATCAGTACAAACTAGCTCACCCAACAGTGTTGTGAAACAGTATACTAGTGTCATCCTTAAACCGGTGGATGTGTGATGGTATGCCAGAGGAAGTGCCATGGCACTGCATAACAGGGAACAGCCACTTTTAATTTATACCCAGGTCAGTTAGTGAATTTTCCTACCCAATGGAATAAATCAAACTTCTTTTTTTTCCCCCAGGATAAGAGAGAACACCAAAGTAAACCAAAAATCTTATTCCCATGATTAATAAAGCAGGCAACTGACATTTCTCAGAGTATACTGAAAGGAGGAATCTCCATGGAATCCAAATATAGACTGTCTATTTGAAGAAATTGATAAGAAATCATTAAAGACTGAGGACTGAATACAAGGATGCAACCATCCTAACACAAAATGTCGCAGAAAGCACAAGAGTAGCAGCTCAGGTGGGACAATGTAAGGATTAAAGAAAAGTGTCCCGGCAGGACCAGAAGAGGATTCTCCTCACCTTAATAGTCAAGCATATGATACAAATTCCTAGTATATAGGAACTAGAATTTGATTTAATACTACTATAATATTCACAGCCTGTCATAGAAATCTAGGGGTTTTTAACTGTATAGCAAATGTATTTTAATTCCGTAATATGGGCTCAGTAATTCCCTACACGTTTTATTGTATTCAGAGAGCCCAAAGTTAATGAATAACTGTAGGTCAGTGGGTGGCTCTCAGACATCAGCGTGCATCAGAATACCCTGGAGGGCTTGTTAGAACTAGATTCCTCCAGAGTTTCTGATTCAGTAGGTCTGGAGTGGAGCTTAAGATCCGAATTTATGACGAGTTCCGAGGTGATGTTAATGCTGTTGGAGCATTAACCCCAATGTCAGGACCACACGTTAGGAACTCCTAGGTATATCTAGGTATATATAGATACCTAGATCAGGTGAGTTAAAGTTTAGTTGAAACTCTGACACATAGAATGCTTTTCAAATCTGCTCATCTTCTCTATTTTCATTGTTACCATTGATATTCAAGCCACCATCAGTCTCACCTGAACTGCAAAAGTCTCCAAATTGGTGTCCAATTTCCTATCTTGCATCGCTCCAATTTCTCCTTCAAAAGCAGCTATGGTTATCTTTTAAAAGCCTAATTAGACCATCCAACTCTTCTGCGTAATGTTATTCAGACAATTTTCATAGCACTTACTCCATAAAACCCAGCTTCTTACCGTGGCTCTCCAGGGCTTGTGCGACCCCGGCCCAGCCCATCTTTCCATCCTCTTCCCGTTTTCTGCCCCTCCCCTCCTCGTTCACTAAACTCCAGTCACCTGACATCCTTTCAGCTCCTTCAAACACATCGAAATTTCCTCCCACAGGACTTTTTAACCCACCATGTCCTTTGCTGCTATGACCTCTCCCCAACTATTCTTTACCCGACTAGCTCTTTCTCTTCTAGCAGGTATCAACTTAAATATCCCCTCAGAGACACCTTTTCTGATCCTCCACACTTAAACTAGGTCCTTCCTTTTATCCTGCTTCTAGCTACACTCTCTTATTTCCCTTTGTAGCCCTCATTCCAGTTTTGTAACTGCCTACTTCTTTGTTCAGTTACTTGTTTACTATCATTAGGCTCTAAGTTGCTCGAGAATGGGATCACATCAGTGCCTGAGAGATGGCAGGTGTTCACCGGGTTGGATCACAGATGGGACAGGAAGCAGGCAAGCTGTTGTTGAGTGCAATGTTCATTTTCTGGGTTCATCCAAAGCCTTTCGAGTAAGGAGTCTGTCACTTGGGGCCTTTGTTCCTTCAGTTAATGCTACTTGAGGCCTTTGCCCTGAGTCACGACCATTCCATCTTTGACTGCTGAAACTGTGAGTGGCCTGCTTCAGTACGGTTAGTGACTAAAGCACAGGCTTGGTTGTCATCAGCTCTCCTCTTCTACCCCTGTGCTATTTCAAAGAGTCTCCTGAGAGGGCTGCCCAAGGAGCTGAGGAAATGGAGTGATGCTTTGATTGAATAATTAATCAGAGTGTGCCCAGATCAAGGGAAGAGATGGTCCTTTGGCAATCTACATTACATCAAAGGCTACATTTAGAGATTGTATTTAGTTTGGGGTAAATTTTTAAAAGGAGGGATTTGGAAACTGTTCCAGGAGGGCAGCTAGTATAGTTCAGAATTTGAGAAGTTTGTCACAGAGAAAACTATGGAGAGAGAAGCCACCATCTTGAAAAAGAATGACGCTTGCTCTAATTGTCCCAGTGGAATGACAAACTTCAGATAAAAGTCACAAGAAAGCGGATTTGGGGTCAGCATAAGGAATAATTTTCCAAACAGTAGAGCTGTTGAAAAACAGAGTGGAATTACTTTGTGAGGGAGTGAATTCCTCTTATCACTGGAGGTGTTAGGGCAGAGATGGTGAGGAAGGTGGGAAGAAGGAAGGAATTAACATTTATTGTGAACTGGTCACTTTACCTATATAATTGTATGGAGGAAACCTTATTTTCTTGGCAGCAGACTCTTTCAAACCCCTACCGTCTTTTTGAGGGAGGGTATATATTGAGAAGCCTACGGGGTGGGGATGGTATTGAGATGCTCGTGCCCTGGAGGAGGAGTAGATGGCCCTCGTTCAGCTGTTTAACTAGCTTTTTTTTTTTTTTTTTTCTTAATTCCACTTGCAAACTGAGGAGAGAGCTCTATATTTCAAGATAAGGGAAGAAGGGTTGGGGGTGGATTTTTAGGGTGATTGTTTTAGGGAAGAAAAAAAAAATGTGAGGTGAGGTAGCTGCCAGTGGAAAGAAATTCTGAGAGAAGAGCAGAGGTGCTCAATGGGGAATTTGATGACCTTTATGTTGTGGGGTCTCCAGTACGAAATCTTTTTTTCCCCATCTCTCTACCTAGTTTGCAAAATATACATTTCTTTATTAATGAACTGTGGCTTTAGCTGTTTGGAAACCAATAAATGTTGAATGTAGCCCTAAAATAGGTTCAGAGCAGCCATGGTGGGTCATGGAAAAACAGCCCTTCTGTATTACACATCTGAATTAATCCTCATAGCAACAGGATGCAGTGGGCAACTGTCTTCGTTTACAGATGAGTAAAATGGGGTAGTGGGAAAGTAAGTCACTTTTTCTATGTTACTAGATGATTCATCTGATTTTTACTACGCCAGAGGCAACTCAGAGGGAATTCTTTCTTTAGATATAAAGTTAGGCCAGATTATTTCCAATATCCTTCTTATCTCTTAAAATTTCATGAAGCAGAAAAGAGCAAATGAGAGTCATCTCACTTCTCTGCAAGTACAAGAATAGGGAGTTGCAGTAGGATGCAGATAAAGATAATGAGATGGCTATTTCCTGGGGCTCAGTGCTATCAACAGGGCTGGCTTCATGGCCGTGTGACCAGTGCATTAACATGGCCTTGTGCTTATAAAAACCCCACACTTGGTTTAATGCTCTACAGTTGCCATCTTGAAATTATCGATAATTTTTAACTTTTAATAATTTTGGACAAGGAGCCTTATATTTTTATTTGCATTGAGCCCTGCAAACTAGGTAGCTGGTCCTGGCTACAGCTGAAGGATTTTTAGATACCTGGTGCTGACACATTGTCCAAAGAGTCTGACAATGTTTTAGAAACCACAGAATCTTGGTCTTGGAAAGGATCTTGGCAGTTCACTGTTTAGTGGATCTCATTGCTCTCTGTATATCAGGATCACCTGAGGAACTTTTGAAAAAGATGTATAACCTCAGAGATTCCAAATTTAATTGGCCTGGGGCGGGGCATCATATTTATTTTTTAACAATTCTCTAGATGCTACTGAGCAGCCTTGACCCAATTCATTGGTACCTACCATCGTATAGTTAAGCCTAACCTGTTATATTTTATTTACTCATTCAACAAATATCTACTAAGGTTCTACCATGTGTAGAATGTTATCATACATTCTATAGGAGACAGAAAAACAAATAAACCAAGGCCAGTGTCCTCAGAAATCTAATAATATAATGGACTTTCCAGCTGGCTTGGCTACCCAATCCATTCTTCTGGTTCTCTGGGGACGTTGCTGGTCTCCTTCCTGTCTCTTTCCATACTGGGTCTTCAGCATCAGTATACAGCTTCCTCTCCATGGAAGATCTGAAGGCTTTAAACAGCACAACAGCATACACACACACACACACACACACACACATTTTTTATTCTCAGTGAAAATGTTTGGGCTCCCAATGTAATTAGTATCCCTGCTTTTAGGCAGTACTACATTCCTGGAAGAATTGGCATATGCATTTATAAAGGCCCATTGTAGAAGAAATTTATTTGGTTTTACAATATGCAGTCCCAATGTTTATAGTCATATTTTAGAGCAAAGCCTTTACACTCCATCTCTCACAAGATATCATCATGACCACCTGGGCTGTAATTTAAGTTTTAGATGTTTTGTACAGTCTTGTTTCCCTTGGTCTGAAACCAGCAAAGCATGTACTCCAATCATATAAATGCAGTGTGGGTGCAGCACAGCACCTGTTTTTAATCTCAGAAGGAATTGTTTATTGTCAGTATGTCTGAAGGATGAGGAATAGTGAATTCATTCTTAATGTTTCTCTTGCTTTGGGATTTTGCTTGGCAATAGTGCCATGAGAGGTTCTCGTTGTGGCCAAAAACCAATGGCAAATCTGTTTAGGAATCCACCAGGGTGTGTCTTCCCAGCCCCAAGTTCACTGAAGCTCCAAAAACCAGTTCAGAAGTGGCTACCAAAATTAAAACAAAACAAAAAAAAAACAGAAGAAAAGAAGAAAAAAAAAGTGGTTACCATCCCATCCTGAGGACCTCCTGCTTTACCCACAAGACCCATGGTGGCAGTTCACAGCTTCTCTATGAAGGATCAGTTAGAGCTCTAAAGAGTATGAAATGAACAGTTTTACTTTACCCTGGGTCCATCCAAAGAAAGGGCCTACAGTTTAAGACTTTCGAGAGAACAGTGCGTCCACTCTCCTCAATATCTCAGTGCCTGTTCTGAACAGACGCTGCAACCCTCACTCAGGGAGCTCTACTGCGTCTGACAGTAGGAGAAAGTTCACTTCCCTGCCCCACCTTCCAGCCATGATGGTCTGCCTCTGATTGCTCAGTGGTGATTCCAGAAAGCAGGGCAGGGCCGCTTTGTCCCTTAAGTGAGAGTCAGGGGATATTCAGCTCTGCAGGGCCTGCAGCAAATACAATTCTGAGTGCCCTCTTTTTTAAGAGAAAGAAGACAAAATTATAAATTAAAAAGTAGATAAATAATTGAACAAGCAAAGAATTCACAACTAATTATCAGAGCCTTCATACTCCAGCATTTTTAAAGATCTTTTTAGGCAATTTACCAGAAATGATTACAATTACAATGCTTCCTGATTGCATCCCGGCTTTTTCTAACCTCCTAGAACACTACATCTCTCAGCACTTCGCGGTGCTCGTGGGGACCTGAAGCTGAAGCTTCCTTAGATTCAGGGTGAAGTATTCCAATCCCATCCTGGTCTTCTCATCTGCCAGAGCCGAGAGGTTAATTTGCTCTGGCTTATTTACAAGACAGGGCTCCTCGCTGAAGTGAGCATTAGCTTCTGTTAGGGACAACATAGTTGTCTCTTATGAAAAAGACTGTTGTTCCTCCTAACATAACCCTACTCTTACCACTACTTAATTGTAGTCCCAGTGTAATTGTGTTCCTTCCTGGTCCTGGCTTAGATCGCAAGAGTTGTATTCACCTTAAGTGACTTCCATTGCCAAAACAGATGGGGAAACATCAACTCTTGGTTCCAAATTTTCCCTCTAAAAGAAGGATGTTCTGGTTTTTCCTGCCATGCGTGTGCCCTGACTGAAGAATAACGTGTGTGGGAGGAGATTGTGTCTACAGAGTTTCTCTGCGTGGCCCGTGCACCTTAAGGACACACTGGTAACAAGCACCAGCATGCCTGTCCCGTCTTGCCATCAACGTGCTCTGCATCAAGAATCCCAGGAATGGATTCCAGGATGCAAGAATGGATGGTCATTGCTGTGTATTGAGTGAAGAGGGCATTTATCCTGGCCAGGTGAAGCCTGTACACACCTGCTGCTGGGAAAGACACACATTAAAATATTTTAAAACTAGAACTGTTGCTGCACCATGATAAACCTGGAGCTAGTCCTCTTTAAGTGAGGCCAAAGCTTAGCATCCAGGATTCATTCCATGCCAAACTTCTCTGGAGTGTGAGTGATGGTGAGAAAGGCTGTTAGGTTAATAAGAACCTCAAATGGATAGAATAATCTCTTATTTCTCACTCTCACTGGAGGCTCTGTTTTGAGTCTGCTGGAGTCGAATAATTACTTGGTGTTGCTCTGAATTGCATCTGAAGGTGTCTTTTCACGTTAACTTTGCCTGGTCTTCTTTAAGCTTTCACTGGCTTCTCTGGATTATTGGAGGGGAAAGGGGAAAAATAAAGTACCACTTGCAGTCTCTAGAAGCAATAGGAAAAGACTGAGAGGGAGGTGGGGGTGAATGGAATTCTGAGGAAGGCCCAGGGCAAACAAACGTAAAAGAGCTGTTGGGTCCCAAAGCAGATGCTTCTAGCCTCTAGCCAGCATCTGGAAACAAAATCCTCTCTGCTCCACACTCCTACCCCACCTGCTTTCCCACCAAGAGTGTCAAATAACTGGTGCAGTTCCTTGCCTTTTGTAGAAAGTATGTTGCTTGATATATGTAGGCATACTACCTTGATCAAATGTTGGAAAACAGTGCAAAATACTGAAAGTGAACCAAGAAAGCTTGCTTTAAAGAGAAACGTACAAAAATAAAAGCAAAGAAGACAGTTGAGTTTGGGCTTCTGATAGAACAGTCATCACTGTGGACAAGACTATGAGAAGTAGAGGCAGGCGTGGTTAAATTTTAAGTCTGTGCTCAGTATGTGCCATGGAGAGTCCCGTGTATTGTCACACAGCTGTCTCTGGTAGCTACTATTATTCCAGTTCCACACATTGTACTGGGTTGAATAGTATCCCCCCAAATCCATACCTGCCTGGTATCTCCCAGATGACTTTATATGGTAATAGACCTTTGTGGACAAAATCAAGTGAAAATGAGGTCACACTGAATTAGGGTGGACCCTAATCAATCCCATCCCTCTGAGTGACTGGGGTCCTTCTTTATTTTATTTATTTATTTCTTTATTTTAGTTACGGCATGTGGGATCTAATTCCCTGACCAGGGATCGAACCTGGGCTCCCTGCATTGGGAGTGCAGAGTCTTAGCCACTGGACCACCAGGGAGGTCCCCTGGTGTCCTTCTAAGAAAAGGGATATTTGGACATAGATATAGAGAGGAGGACACCATGTGAAGACAGAGGCACGGGAGATGCCCATGAGAAGGAGGCAGAGGTTGGAGTGAGGCATCTCCAAACCAGGGAACACCAAGGTTGCTGGCAACATCAGAAGCTAGAAGAGTCAGATAAGGATCCTCTTCTAAAGGCTTCAGAGAGAGCATGAGCCTGGGGATACCTTGATTTCAGAACTGTGAGGGAATACATTTCTGTCGTTATGAGCCAGCCAGTTTGTGGTCATTTGTTTTGGCAGCCCCAGGAAAGTAATCCACAGATGGAAGACCCCTGGTTCTGAAGGTCCTGCTAAAGTTCCTTGCATGGGGGCCATGGTGAACTGGCTGCACACATGGCCTCTTGCCTGGGCAAGGGAAGCTGCACGTCGAACCACACTAGGTCAGTCATGGGAAGTGACTGGATTCATGACTGACGTGATTGGTTTTGTTCATTTGAACAGATCCGTAGAATTCCAGAGAGAGAGAGATTAACAGTGAAAATCTGAGGACCATCATAAATTGCGGCTGCAAAATTCATATACCTATTTATTTTTCTTCTCACCGTATCCTAAAAAGGATTTAGAGTTTCTTTCAAAGATGCAAACAATAGAGCAAGGTTAAGTCAATTTAAAAAATAAAAAAGATGAAACAGAGGGAAGAAAAACAGTGGTAGGAAGCAGCAGCAATAAACCTACACGACACCATGCCCTCCATCTCCTTGCCGCTGAGAAAATGGACCTTCTTGGTAGGAGTAAAAAACCTCAAAATGAGGTAGTGCCAACTTCGATTTTTCTCTAGTTGTGTAAATTCAATGAAAGTTTCAGGCTGCTGCTTCAAGTAGAAATGAGCTTTAATTATCCTTCTGATTTTCATATCATTTTCAATAAGTCAACATTGCTGTTACAGTTGATCCACCAGAAAGTGGGGAAAGAAACCTCACATTTTCTGGGGCCTCTGTATCCTCTTAAATGTGCTTCTGCTATGTTTAAAAAACTGTTGTCTTTTGAGCATTTGTGTGGAGCAAAAAGGAGAGGATCTGGAATGGTTTAGCGTACTGTTGTCTGTGGTTTATCAAATCAGGCACACAGACTTACTATCAGAGCAGAGACAGCACTGTCAAACCAGCCTGGGAGTTATTGTTTCATTTGATACTGAGCTTTTTGTGGGTTTATTGGTCATCTTTGGTCGCATATGAAAAATTTATCCTGCTTTGTCTAAGGGAGCAACTGTATGAATAAATATGGAATTACCTTTGTAGGAGTCTCAACTCTAGAATAATTCGGTATTGCTCTTCATGGGACTTCTTCATCTGCTGAACAGACCCCAAACCATCATCTGGGGACCAAGGCTATGTAGACTGCCTTGGGTTAAGCTGTGCTGTAGAGATAGGAACCTCTAATCATGTTTCAAATATCAAATATACAAGTGTGCTTTTTTTTTTTTTTTAAAGGGCATCCTATTCACATGGCTCTACATGTAAATGACCTCCTTATTTGGAGAATATTTTAGAAATGAGGGTCAAGGAAAATGGTCTGCTCCTAGCTAAGTGCTTGTTGTTTGTATAATCATACTTTGACAGCGAAGAACAATACAGTAGATGCATTACCGATTTATTAAGTTCGGTATGCGGGCCTCTCACTGGTGTGGCCTCTCCCTTTGCGGAGCACAGGCTCCGGACGTACAGGCTCCGGACGTGCAGGCTCAGCGGCCATGGCTCACAGGCCCAGCCGCTCCGCGGCATGTGGGATCTTCCCGGACCGGGGCACGAACCCGCGTCCCCTGCATCGGCAGGCGGACTCGCAACCACTGCGCCACAAGATTTATTAAGTTTTTTAAAGGAAGTCTTTTAGGTTAAAAATAGCTCTCCCTGCAACAAGGAAACGTGCCCCTTAAGGTTATTTAGTCCCTTGCTTGCTGACGTTAAGTTGATGACGACCTGGGCTTTTCACAGAGCGATTACTCTTAATGAAAAATTAAGTGTAGCCTTCTAGTAAAGATAGCACACCAAAAGGAGACATGCCGGGTGGTGTGACCTGACCCAGGATGTCGCGCTCAGGTGAGACAGTTCCTGCAGATGGCAGTGTAGCACTTCGGCAAACAATCTTGCTGGGTGTTCCTGGGCTGTGGATGAGATGCAACGGATAAAAGCAGGCTTGCCCTCCAGCCAGCAATTTTACTAACTTGCTGCTTCACTACTCAATTTCATAGTTGCCCTCTAAAAGAATCTTTTCCGAACTCAGCAAAAGTACAAACTGTTCCCTCATACACCCCAAATTGTCCTTTTGGTGAAGTGAGTTTTTGCTTTTAACGCCTTCCATTTTTTGAATTTCAGAGTTACTTTGAGAGGGAGATCGACTTAAACATCCCTCTTCTTGAATTGTAAGAGTAATTAGCTTAGCTGTGGAGCACTCTTTAAGAGAGAACGAAAATCTCCTCAACTGAGACGATCATAAACTACATTTATCATACAAGTCAACGCAGCACCATCCAAGATAAAGATCTTTCTGTATAAACCCTACAACCAGATTTCCACGATTCTTTTTCTCTCGTTCTGATTGTTTTCCTTCCTTCCCTTTTTCTTAAGCCTTCTATTAAAAACTGTCCTCTGCGATATGGGGAGCGGGACGGGTAAGCTGGGACGAAGTGAGAGAGTGGCATGGACATATATACACTACCAAACGTAAAATAGATAGCTAGTGGGAAGCAGCCGCATAGCACAGGGAGATCAGCTCGGTGCTTTGTGACCACTTAGAGGGGTGGGTTAGGGAGGGTGGGAGGGAGGGAGACGCAAGAGGAAAGAGATATGGGAACATATGTATATGTATAGCTGATTCACTTTGTTATAAAGCAGAAACTAACACGCCATTGTAAAGCAATTATACTCCAATAAATATGTAAAAAAAAAAATTGTCCTCTGCTATGCCCAGAGGACCTGGATGACTGAGAACTGAAATAATGCAATCTAGCAATCACAGGCTTAGGTAATTTTTAATAAAATGAAGGTATGATGTCAATTATTTTCTTCATTGTTTTGACCTTTAAATCTAGATAAGGGTTATATTCTGCCGTAGAGGAAGTGAGTTATGGCAGTTCTGAAAGAATCTGTGGAGCTGTGCTAGTCGTTCCAGGCTAAGTTTTCCTCTCCCACCTCCCCAAACCTTCCTCATTCCTTCAGCAAGCAGTTGTGCACAAGCAGTGTTAATGTCACACACTCATAATATATGTGCTCCACTAACAGAGCTGCGCTCCCATGAATTGTGAGTAACCCAAGCTCACATAGATAACCGAGAAGGGCTTTCATCCTCTAACTTTCACTATTTATCCACAAAACGTATGTATATCAAGAAATGGCAAGTATAGATATGAATGATGCATAGGAATCTGTTGTTGATATAATCGGTATGGAGATTTTATAGGCAGGATCTGGTTCGTAATAGGCAATCAATACCTTCTGAAAGCTTAAATGAAAGCTTAAATGGAAGTAAAAATGATGTAAAAATGATGAATAAACTAAAAGGAGAAGAGACATTGACTAACAATCTAAAAGCCCAGAAAAACATCAGAAAGGCTTAAGAGAAATGGGAATTCAGAGATCAAGAGGACAAAGTAGGTGGAAAGGAGGCAGCCACTGGTGCTAGGCTTATTCTCTTAGGTACAGGAAGAGGGCTAAAGAGGAGATCAAAGAGCCTGGAAGGATGAAGGAAGGGCACATGTCGATAGGCATCAGAGGAGATTAACAAAAAGCTGATGGTGCAACACTGAGTGGTAAAAGAAAGATTAAGGAATCTGGAAATTTGGGGAGACCATCAACAAGAGGCAATTACACAGCTGACAAACAGGGCCCTGGGGAGAGAAAGGTTGAGGGTAAAAGTAAGGGTGGGGAGCAGTGTGTAAGTCATCAGTTAGGTGCATAAGCAGTGTCAGTATCACAACTAATAGTTAGCATGTCTTCTATGGCAAAGTCAATGCCTTCTTCTCAAGACTTCACGTGAGGATGTATTTGTGTGGAGTAAGAGCCCACAAGAGGGCTTTCTTTATTCTATGATAAAGGAAAAAAGAAGAAAAAAAAGAAATAAAATCCAGCAGCCAACCCTCCATTGCTCTGATCTACTCAAGTAAGTGATACCTTCTGTGCACCAAAGGCCTGATTAAATTGGCACTCGTCTAGAATTATTGATCAAGGGGAAGCTAATTAGAAATTGTTAGGGCCTCCCCCAAATCGTGATGCAAGATTGCATGAGTTGTCTTTGTTGGACATTGATGATGAAAACATGACCGCAGTAGAAAGCAACAGCTTAATAGTAGGTACAAGATAATTGGATGTAGCCAATTTAATGCTGCCATTTAGAAGGGGGAACAGTTTAATGCCAAGACTGTTTGATATGGTTTTTCTTTTAGATACTCATTAGCATTTAAAATTTTAAATTACTAAGCAATGGGGTCAGTGACATTCTTACCCCAGTTGACCACAAAACTCGATATTTCCCTAAGGCTCAGAGACAAGGCACAGCTTCAGACTGGAGTCAGGCTCAGGCACTGGGCAGAGCCCACTGTGGAGTGAGAGGGAGGGAAAGCAGGGAGTGAAGGGCAGAGGGGGAGGAGGAGTTTGTTCAGGCTCAGGGATGGGTTGAATGTAAGAAGTGTTCACACATTCACAGGTGGAGGTCTGTCGAAATGGTTGACGGTAAAAGCAAGTGCCCTGCTCTGATTCTCGGAGATGTTAGATTGACCACAGTGAGAGAAGTTACGTTGTGCCGGGGCATTTGATAACTGAATTCAAACTGACTTTCTTGATTGGTAACTGAAGGTTGCAGTTCTTTAACGTTCTATACGATAGGAGTTTTTCCTCCCTCCTCTCCTGCCTCCCTTCTTTCCTTCCTTCTTCTTTTTCCTCCACCCCTCCCTCTCTGTTTCCTCTCTTTTTCTCTTCTTCTTCCTTCATTCTTTCCTCCTTTCCCTTCTTCCTTTTCCTCTTTCCTTCCCTCTTTCTTTTCTTCCTTATTTTTTTAATCCCTCCTTTTTTCCTTCCCCATTCCCTCCCCCTCTTCCTTTCTTTTTTTCCTTCCATTCAACATGTATTAATCATACACTATGTGCTAGTCCCTTCATTAAGCCTCCAAGAAAAATTTACATCCTTGGAGAAATACCAAAAGGTGCAGAAATGTGTTAGATGAGTCAAAACATTTTTTTTTCCCAACTCACCACATCTTGTTTATTTCACACATTTAAGAAGTCACTTAGGGCTTCCCTGGTGGCGTAGTGGTTGAGAGTCCGCCTGCCGATGCAAGGGACGCGGGTTCGTGCCCCGGTCCGGGAGGATCCCGCATGCCGCGGAGCGGCTGGGCCCGTGAGCCATGGCCGCTGAGCCTGCACGTCCGGAGCCTGTGCTCCGCAACGGGGGAGGCCACAACAGTGAGAGGCCCGCATACTGCAAAAAAAAAAAAAAAAAAAAAAAAAAGAAGTCACTTAAAAAGGGGATCATCATTTACTATCGCCACAAAAATTGTACCACGTATACTAATGGAACAAGTGCTGTTTGTGTTTAGCGTTATAATTATGCACAGGTACTAAAGTTATTTTCTGTGGTCTCTGATCTGCGTATTCCCAAGATTTCAGTGGAGGTGAGAAAGGCTAAAATAGGTAAGAAGTCACAAGATAGAGAAGCCGTTCTTGAGAAGCCTTTGTGCTTAACCTGGTGGCTTAATGTAGGATGATAGGCTTTTAGGATACAGATTTGCTCAAAAGGTAATCTAAACAAATTAATTCCGCTGCAGTTCTGGAAACCAATCTGCTGTGCAATCTGGCAATCACGTAGCTGAAATATTATAGGTAACCTTTAGACATTTCAAGGCTATTACAATATTTACAGAGAGATATCTGATTTGTTCTCAGTTTTTAATTTGGTAGTCCTTCTATCAATTTTGCCAAAATCCTGGTTGCCTGGTTTACTTTTCAGTGAAGGCCTGAATGGGGTACAGCTTTTCTATTCCGTCATGTCACTAACCCAACCAAATAGCCTTCGTATCATGTCACCTGAGCAATGATAATAATCACCATTCATATCATAATATGTGAAGCCCTTTCACATCTATTAATTCACTCAATACCTAAAGCAGACCTGTGAGGTGGGTATTACTACAGATATTTCTACAGATTATTTAAGTAACCCAAGCTCACATAGGTAAACAGGGGTGCTGGACCTTGGCCACAGATCTACTCCAAGTCAATGTGGTATTTTCAAATGTCCTTCACCAGCTTGATTTCTGTCAACTCCAGGATGAATGTTACTCTATCATTTAAGTCCATTAAATGCATTATAAACACACCCATGGATTTATGTGGGTGTCCTCTCTACCTCCCTCCTGGTTCTGGGCCCATCCTGGGAGCCATAATGGATCAGGAATCTTAGACTTCCTGCCTAGTGCCTGGACCAGGACCTTGGCAGTCATTCTAAGTTTTAGCCTCTAAGCTCCAGCATCATTTTACTAGATGCCTTAAAAGTCGAAGACAATTTTAAGACCTGCCTTGTCATTATTTTTGTTGTTTTATATATATGATGATTCTTATCATCCATACATCCTTAAGATGATCCACAAGAATGGAAACTAAATCCAAGAGATCAGCACTTTATTTGGGAGGTAAGGGTTAAGATATGAGGACTAGATGTTGAAATGTTCCGACTTCTTCTCCTAGTGGCTACTTCAGTATTTCTAAGTGATCACTTTTGGGGGTTACACAAAACCGTGTAAGACTTACTCAATTTAACCACCAGCCATTAAGGGGATTCCATAAATACCGAGATGAGACCTAGGCCAAGGAACTGTTTTAGCTAGTTTAACGGCACCCTAAGTAACCATTTTGCCTGGCAAAAGCTCCTTATTCTAAGACATAATCATAAAATAGCTTTTAAGAAAAATTTAATGAAAACTTTTGTCTAGAGGCTTTGGTACACATGGGTACCCATATCTATTAAGGATCAGTTTATTCCTGAATATAATAAGGAATGAATATTAAAATTAATTCCTCCCTCATGTGACATATTTTATATCTTTAGATTATCTTAAAGTAAATTTTGCTGTGTGGTCCCAATCATTTGCTCATTTATTAAACATCTATAATGCACTTACAAGGTGTGCAGGGTTCTGAACTATGCCATGGAGATATGAAGACAAACCAGACTATCTCTTCCTTCTAGGAGTTCAGGGTCTAATTGGGAGGAGGTGGATTATTAGAGAATAAACAAAAACGTGCTTTCATTCATTACTATGTGAACTAGAATCAACTTTGACGGGCTGCTTCATAATGAACTTCATGTTGGGGGACCATCCTCCATGGATCTCTCTGCATGTCTTGATAGCAGAGGCACTGGTGCTGGATTATCTTTTCAGAATGTTTATACAGAGAACAGCCTTGAAACACAGGAATCATGTTTCTCTATGGAGCAGAGATTAGATTTGCTTACTTTTCTGTATAATAAAGATAATGTGCCCTTCTGGGGCAAAGGTTGGCGTAGGTCTGCTCGTAGCACATTATAGAAGAGTTGGGATCCCTAAGCTTGGGATTCTTCAGCTGTGATGCAAACCCCTTGCTCAGTGTCCACCGTGGCTCTTCCACACTGTCTCTGTGTGATGTGGGCCTGGGAGGGAGAGTGGCCCTGCCGTGAACACAAAGCTCATGCTGCTTGCTGTGCTGAGTCCTCTGTCTCTGACCCAGGAGTCTCGTGTCTTCTGCCGGCACCTATGAAAATGGGGCTGGGTAACTTATTATGTTGTGAATAGGGAGAAGAGTCTCAGACTTTTCACAGCTCTGGACACTTCAACCCCTGAATTTGGGATGCATTTGAATACTGTAATTTTTTAAAAGAGAACCTGCTGGAGAAATGTATCTTCCAATCTTCCATTTATACTTCATTTTTGGTCTTGAATGATTGTATCTTCATCTTTGTTGATATAAAATGAAAGTGTGGGAGATTTCCCTGGTGGCTCCATGGTTAAGAATCTGCCTGCCAATGCAGGGGACACGGGTTCGAGCCCTGGTCTGGGGAGATCCCACATGCCGCGGAGCGGCTGGGCCCGTGAGCCATGCCCGCTGAGCCTGCGCGTCCGGAGCCTGTGCTCCGCAACGGGAGAGGCCACCGCAGTGAGAAGCCGGCGCACCACAATGAAGAGTAGCCCCGCTCCCCGCAACCGGAGAAAGCCCGAGCGCAGCAACGAAGACCCAATACAGCCAAACATAAATGAAATTAAAAAAAAATAAAAGAAAGTCTGGGTTGCTGTACTTATCCAAATGGCCTCTGTGCCCTTTTCCTGAAGAGCTGGGCTGTAAAACAAACATTTGGAGAAGAAAATTGAATCACATTATAATGAAATAACTGCAGTGTTCTCATTTGCTAATGTTTCCATTCATTTGTAATCAGCCCACAGTGCCACAAGAGAGATTTTACTCTGAGATGGATGATGACAAATTAAATAAATAAAATGTGTTTGTTAAAACAAACAAGCAAACAAAACAACAAAGTGTTGCTTTCATTGCTACTCTTAATGCATAATTCAGGAAAATAAAATTGACCGCTTAAAAGCAAGAATAATAGTCTAGTGCTAGATTCTAGAAAGTGGTCAGTGACCTCTGAGCTTTAATTCTTAACTTGCAACTCACGAGGAATACTGGTCCTTGTGTTGTTATTTTTTGTTTGTTTGTTTTTAGCCGACACTAGATGAAAGTTTCAGATCTTGATGTAGAACATAGGGAAAGATATAGAGAATATTGCATTTTAACAACAATTACAGAGTTTCTAGGTATTTAGGTAAAAATCGGGGCTCAAACCGTTGCTTAGAAAAGGTAGGTTGACTAGGACAGGGAGATAAGACCAGTCATAACATTTATTTGATGTAGCATTCAAAGCAGGATGAGGCATGAGATTTAGTAAACCACTTGAGTCCAGATGAGCAAGGAGAGGTGGTACAGAAGTAAGGGTGAGAGCATAGGGCACCAACTTTAATTGCTAATTGTTGCATGCTCCACAGAGAGAAGTAGAGACGGCCAGGAGCCAAATATCTGTATTTTTGGCACTGCTGATATTGTGGGTTGTTTTTTTTTGTTTTTGTTTTTGCGGTACTCGGGCCTCTCACTGTTGTGGCCTCTCCCGTTGCGGAGCACAGGCTCCGGATGCGCAGGCTCAGCGGCCATGGCTCACGGGCCCAGCCGCTCCGCGGCATGTGGGATCTTCCCGGACCGGGGCACGAACCCGTGTCCCCTGCATCGGCAGGCGGACTCTCAACCACTGCGCCACCAGGGAAGCCCTATTGTGGTTTTTCTGAAGATGACCTATAATTAGTTTAGCTGGGGCTCTGGCCCCACTTCTCCAGTTTCCCATCATGGGGCTCTTGTTTCTAAATACAGTGAACTGGAATAGATGAAATGAGAGCCTCCGTGATCCCATTTGTGCATCTATTCCAAGACCCTTTACCAGGAGCAGGCCAACGGGCTCTCTTGACTCCTTTCCCCAGGGCTACCCCTTCATCTTGGCTGGAGTTTCATCATCTTTTGGGTGGCCAAAAGATGAATCCAAGAGAAAGAAGGTTCTCATTTCAGCCTATAAGCAGAGTAGACTTGAATCACCCATTCTAAGCTTCCTTTACTTCATTCCCTTTTATTAAATATTTTTTTAAAAATTGAAGTTGATTTACAGTGTTTCATGTGTACAGCAAAGTGATTCAGTTATACATGTGTGTGTATATATATACATACATGTATTCTTTTTCAGATTCTTTTTCATTATAGGTTATTACAAGGTATTGAATATAGTTCCCTGTGCTGTACAGTAGGTCCTCGTCGTTTATTTTATATATAGTAGTGTATATCTGTTAATCCCAAATTTCTAATTTATCCCTTCCCCCCGCTTCCCCTTTGGTAACCATAAGTTTGTTTTCTATGTCTGGGGGTCTATTTCTGTTTTGAAAATCAGTTCATTCCTGCATTCCCTTTTGAAGTGTAGAACTTGAAGAACTGAAAGGGAGGATGTTTTTCCTCTGAAAGAACCTATATAATTGGCTCTTATCCCACCAGCTCTAAGGGAAGAGATAAAATAGAGAAAAGCAACACAGCAAACCAAAAGGAAGGAGCAAGAATCCAAGATAGAGACAGGAGGAGAGAGAGACAGAGAGAGACAGAAACAGAGAAATCTCAAAAGAGAGAGAGACCCCTGCTTATTGCACTGAAAAACTCCACTTAAACCACTTAAGTGCCCTTGACCTCTACCAAACAATTGGCTCTTTGTGTAGCATATCTGAGTCTTGAGCTCCTCCTAAAGGAAATCGCTTAATCCAATGATTTACCTGCCTAAGAGGTTGTTGTTGCCCTTAAAGGAGAAGGTAATCCCAGTCTGAGATGTCTTGCCTGTACATTTGAGAAACTACTGCTCCAATCCATCATTACACTGACATATCTATTTAGGCCAAGGGAGTGAGCAGTTTCTATTTCCAAAGAACTTCATGAATATCTTTTGCTTATTTTCTTCAGAAAGCTCCAAAAGGCATCAGGATATTATTCAATTAAATTTACCCTGGAACTAGATGTCACCTTCGTTACATAACCTGTCAAAATCCCCAGCTCTCCATGCTCCACGATTAATTCTTTGTTCTTACGAAGAAATGAAAGCCTCTTCTTCCTGTTTCCCTAAATAAATTAGTCACTCACAGTATATACAAAACAATTTCCTCTTTCATTGTTCTTTTTCTTCTTAATATCAGCCAAAGGAACTTCTTTTAGCAGCCTGGTTAGAATCTAACTCACCTGGGCAGCTTCTGCTTGGGGCATCTGTGGGAGCTTCTGTAGTTCCTTCTAAATCTCCAAAAGTGGATTAATTTTCTTCTTTCATATGCTGCACTTCTCCAAAATTCCACAGGGTTAACAGGATACATAAGAATGCATTAATACAAGGCCCGTACCTGCAGCATTTTAGAAACTTAAGTACATTTATTTTACAACATGTGACCAGGCAACAGTTTATAATATAAACATTAATTCCCATAAACTGTACCATTTCCCAAGCAAAGTTAGTTTTTCCAAGATCCGTTACAAATTACATTCTAGACTGTGGTTCTCAACCCTGGCCACATATTAAAACTACTCAAGGAGATTCTAAGTAGTATTGCTTCCCAGGCCCTACCTCAAACCAACTAAATATCTAGGGGTGGGACCCAGGGATTGATAATTTTTTGAAAGGGTTGAAAAGTCACTGACAGAAACACAATCTAAATTTTTTCTGGCTGTAAATTATAACACAGATTAAATTATCTAGAGGAAGGGGATAGAATGACCAAGGAAAGAGAGAAGCAGATAGAGGACTCATGATTTAAGTGCTTCTAGGGTCACATAAACCCCTGCCAGTTACCCAGAATCTACCACTTGCTACCTTAGAAATGAAAACTTATTTGGGATAACTTTCCTAAGAAGAAGTTCATCGTGCGCTAAGCTTTTCATATTCCAGAAGGGGAAACAGAACTTCAAGAGCCCCATGTGCCTAGTTGAGTACAGAGAAGGCCAAGTCTGTCTAAGCAGTCAGATCCCTGTGTTTCTCTCCTTACCATATTCTCTTTGAGAAGGAGAAAATAAAAGAAAAAATAAAACCAAATGAGGTGGGATTCCGTAGTAAGTGAAATGTGTCTAGGGATATTTGTTAGAGGAACAAAATATTAAAATGCTTCCTTACTTAAACGTTTGCATTTAAGTTAAAATGGTTTCCATGCTTAGTGAAAACTGTCTTATCGTCCTACACATCACAATGAAGATACAAACATACAAAGATAGTCACCTTGGAACCTCATGCCTTTTCCAAGAGTAGCGACAATATTATCAATTCCTTTATGTAGGTTCAGAAACAGGGCCTTGTGCTCTTTCTCACCCACAATACACTGGTGGGGTTCATTTCCCTGATGTGCCAGAAGAAACAGATGAGGTCTTTCTCAGAACGTCTCCAGTTCTCTGTGCTAGGGCCACATCCTTCACAAAGTTTACCCATGGATTCCAAGTGTCTTACTGTGAATTTGTCAACATAACCTTTTCGTCAGCTGGAAACCTCTTATGCTTGCAGAAAAGATGAGGTATAACAATAATTTCTCACCCTTGGGTTTCAAGAGAAATGGCTCCGCAGCTGCAAAATTCATTCCTGCACAACAGTAAGCCCATAATATTCTTGATTGGTTTGGTAGATTGATCTGCTGACAGACCATAATTGAGGGAAACATTGATTAATTGATCTGTTACTAGCTTGTAAGGCTCTATATGGCAATGAAGAAGATGTGGTATGCAGATTAGCTTTTAATTATTTTTATTTAGGGGCCCACCAGATGAAATAAGTGACTGGAACTATCATCATTGACCTGTGGCACAGAAAGAAATAGTCGACCTTACATGCTGCAGACTTAGAAATAGTTTAAAATGTTTATTTGAGAAGTTTAGAATGGATCTTTGCCCAGGAAGGCTTTGACCTATGTACAATGCAAATTATAGTAACTTGCATTTGTGCAAAGCTTTGCAGTTCACAAATTATTTTCTCATGCATTATCCCATTTGACCCTCACAACATATCTGAGCAGTAGGCTGGACAGATGTTATAATTTCCCTATTATTGATACAAGCAAAGAGATGAGGGCTGAGAGATTCTCCCCCCAAGTAATTTGCCCTATTTTAGTCTACAGAGTACAGAGAGCAAAGAGGAATTTGAAATTATTTAGTGATTTCTGGCTGGTCAAACATATTTAAGGCATTAATCACCACTCCGAGCAGTATCACACTTAACACTATTTCTCAGTATGAAATGTGCTAAAATAGAACCTGCCATTATAATGTGAAGTATGTTATATGGATCTGAGTGTGCTAAAAGGCCTTGTCTCCTCCAATTTTGTTACTAAGTGCAGAAGAAGCTCAAGATAAAACCCCTTAACCAGCATTATTAAAGATTTTCCTACTGTATTCACAAAAGCCATGAAAAAAAGACTTTGCTATCGATGTAGAACCAGTGCAAAATTAGTGTGGATTTTTAACACTCAGGGAAACAGAGACTGAGTATAGAATATTAATATTGAACAACTTGTGAGCTATGTGATCGAACAAGAAGTACTGAGTACTTTCCATGTGCCCAGAAGTATGCTGAGTGCTGTGGGCGTTTAAAACAAGCTCCCCGCCCACAGAATTCACAGTCTAGTTTGCCATCCAGTAATTTATGCAGACCCCATTCCTTAATAAGAAGTGAAGAGTTGGGAACATATGGAAGGATAACTGCTCTGGTAATATTAAAGATGATAACAAGCAGAAATCGAGACAGTCTTTCCTCCTCTGTTTTTCTGGGCTAATTTGTCAGCGCCTCATAGCCTGAACAAAAGCAGTGTCAATAGGAATCTGTATTAAGGAAGCAATATTTTCATCTTTTTTAATGTCAGTCTGCAAGCCAAAGTGACAGCTGATAACCGTTCAATGACAGGTCGGAAAACAAGCATGCCACTGGATTTGTTTAGGACTTACCTTATCTTTGTCTGATAAATGAAACTATTGGCCTTAAGTCACATAACCTGAGGCTCTTCACGTTTTACTCAACTGCAGTCAAAGAGCTGAAGATGATTATAATGATTTTTTTTTCCTTCGTGCCCTTCCCACTGAAATGGCTACATGATTTTCAAAGACAAAGACAATTTCCGAAAGACGATGAGTTTTCTTTTTACTAGAAAACATGTAGTTTTGCTTTTTATAGAAATTGAAAAAGATTAATAATAGGGATGGTTCAGAAATAAGAATGACTGCCTTTGAAAGGGAAAGAGACAAAAGAAGCCATGGTAGGGAAGGGAGGGTTGACAGAACTGTGATATCCAGGCTGGCCAGGGAATCAAGAGTAACTGGAAGTGTAATTACAGTTTTGGTTCCCCTGGGAATAATTAAGGGATTAGTGGTCCCAGGGAGGACAAAGAGACAGTGTCAATAGAGTAATAAAACTCTTTAATACCAACAGACATTGACAAATGGCTCCCACGAAAGATAAGACTTTGTTCTAAATCCTAGCATCCCTGGCCCCAGTACCTCCTCTCCACGCCCCCATTCACCTTCAGATATGGCTGAGTTTCCCGCTCTTCTTTCCCTCCCCCCAGGGCTCTTCCATCTTTCCTCTAGGTGTTTACAAGTGCTTCCTTCCTGGTTTCACTTCTGTCCCCATATGTCCTGAAGGAGGCTTGGAACTATGCCCTCACAGAAAGGGGCTAGATGGCCATCTAGGAGCACAGCAGTGCCATGGTGAGATTGGGTGCTTGAGGGTGGGGAGACATGGTCAGAGGCATGGAGGAAATGAAAAGCTGCCAGGACAATGGAGCGTACTTCCTAGCTCACCCATCTGGTAAGAATCTCCAGGTAGGGCTGATGGGAGCTTTCAGCACAAACCTGAAATTCAGTGTTGAAAACCAGTGGAAAGTTAGGTCTCCCAGTAATGGCCAAATAGTTTATATTAAGCTAATTCTTCTGCTGACAACTCTTATAGACACTCTACAGATACATATCTCCAAAAGCTAGTAAGAACTGGAGTCGATTTAACCCTTGAAAGAAGGAAACTACTACATTGGGTGAAATCCACATACATAAGGCTCTTCTCCTGAAAGCACCTCTTCCTGTTCTTATGAGTCCTTAGAGAACGTCACAGTCATATTGACCTGAGAAATTAGAAGGCAAAGTTTGGGATGCTGAGGTGGCTGGAAATTGAGACAAAATATCTCTGAAAGGAGGAAACCTAACAATCTTGAAAACTTACCGTATTAGATTTCAGAACTTTCTATAAAGCCCACCACATTCAAGACAGGGCAGAATTAGCATGAGAGAACAAGAAAAAAAAATGGAACAGAATAGAGTCCAGAAATAGACTCACATATATATGATAAACAGATTTTTTTTTCTTTTCTTTTCTTTTTTTTTTTTTTTTTTTACTAAGGAACAAATCAGTTTAATGAAGAGTTTTTTTTTTTCAATGAGTGTACTGGAACAACTGGATAAACATATGAAAAAAATGAACCTTGATCTCTACTTTATATTCTACACAAAAATGAATTTCAGATGAACTGCAGATCTACATATAACCTCTAAAACTATAAAGCTTCTAGAAGAAAACATATGAAAATATCTTTGTGACCTAGGAAGAGGCAAAGATAATTTATTTATCAATATAAACTCATGGATTTTTATCTTACTCGATGATTTGTAATTTATTAAACCAATGTTCAATTTGATGCTCAGTTGTCAGATTTGACCACAGGGAGCCCCTCACACTGGATCCTATGTCTCCATTCTGATATGTCCCCATTATTTTTTGAGCACATTTGCATTTTCTGACACAGAACGATTTCCAGACTTTGTTCTTTCCTTCTCCAAGCTTTAGAAACAGCTATTTCTCCAAGGAGTTCTGACTCTTTCTTATTGGGAATGGTATAGATCTAGGCCTTTACTTTGCCCACATAAACAGACGTATTTGATTTCGTAGTCAATGGGACAATGGATATCAATATCCACTGGAAGATGGCCGCTGAAGGATGCTTACCATCCCCCAGACTATCACCTTCAAGTTCATTTAGAATATGAATCTCTCCCTTGAAGGAGTTCTTAGTTTCATTAGAGACCAAACAAATATATCTAAAACAAGAGAAAACTATAAAAGGCATATATTTTTAGGCTTGATGTATAGCTTCTAGTTGCCATGGGATCCCAGGAGAGGGAGGTGTGGTAAGGTTTGCAGTAGTCAAAGAATGTCAGCTTTGAGAATGGAGGACATGGTGTGATCAAAGGCTGGAGGGAATATAGTACCCTCTGGAGGCAGTGAGGAGATTAGATTGGTGGATAAATAATGCAGAAATTTGGACAAGGTGATGGGAAGAATTTTATTTTAACAGAGAGATGTGAGAATTTTATGTTATACAGTCAACATGCCTTTCCCCATCCACCTTCCCTCCACCCAGATAGAAGGCTGACCAGAGAGGAGAGTGGTCAGCTGCCTATCCATTCTTAGCAGAATGGGTTATTTAGCTAGAGCTCTGAGGCACGCTAAGAAGAAAATAGAGAAACTCCCTACTTGTTATCCTTCCAAAGATAACTCATGGCTTCCAGGTTAGGAACTGAATGCTTAATTCTGGTCATTGTAATTATTAGGCATAATTCTGAATGCTTAATTCATTTCCTTGAGGTCAATAACAGATCCCCAAATTCTCAATTTACAGTCTTCAAACATGCACTACAATCAAGTTAGAGATAATTTGAAAACCACTTTTCTTTCCGATCTGGGTCTGATAGTTTTCCTTCATTTCTTTCATAGTCTTAAGGATTTTTTTCTTGCATCCCCAAGGACAAAGGCCACAGACACCGCAAAATCTTTCAGAGACTTTAAGTTGAAACTAGGAGACTCAGGTTTGAAGATAAACTACAACAGGAGAGAGGTCCAGGGAAACAGAAAAGGCCCTCATATAGCACTAGTCTTAGGAGATGCTAAAAGACAGACTTTCTAGATGCTGGTGCTAGAGATGTCACTATTGACAAGCAAACCAGGAATTAATCTGTAACAGGCCCACACAAGAATGAGTGCTTATTGAATATTGCATGAATGAGGTATTATGCTTAATGCTTTACATGTAGCTTTTCTTTTAATCCTCATAGAAATCCTATAATGTAGGAGTTTTACAAATGCAGAGACCAAGGCTCATGAGAATGTCTTAGGTTGAGTTCCCCCGGAAACAGCTTCTGTGGTTTGTGTACAGATTTGTGGAGGAGTGCTGAGCGGCACCTGTAAAGGAGTGAGGAAAATACGCTGGGCAGAGGGAAATGTTGAAATGGGAAGATGTGACTGAGGCTGCAGGGAATCCCCCATGGAGCTCTGCTACCAGGATGGCCTTTCAGAGCTGTGTCATGTCAAGGTGAGGGAGCCAATCCTCTGAAACCTCCCATGGACCAGTCATTGGATGCCACTGACCCCGAGGAAAGGCAGCTCCATTTGGCTGAGGGCAATTCCTAGATCTGTCATTAGCACACATTCTCAGAAGCTAGTGCCTTATTTGTGAAGAAGAGAGCTAGGTGATACACCACACCACTCACCATGGTCTTACCCTAGGATCAACTTGTTTCATACAGTAAGATCCCCTCCTCTGGGAACAACTCCTCTAAAATTCTGATTGATCTCGTTTCCTTATGAAATTTAACCAGGGAAGCTTAGTGAGTCCAGCTCAGGCCCTTGCCACCGTAGCTGTCCAGATGTTACTACTGATATTCATCTCCTTCCTCTGCTACCCACTGTAGATCCCCCTCAGTCTTGATGAACGCCTCTGCTGCTTTATATGTCTTACCTGGCATGGTGACCCAGAATCATCCCTGAGGGTTCTGAGCCCCTGGTCACCATACCTTTCTCAAGCCACAGCTACAGTACTTCTCCATTCTCTATCAAAGCTGGACAGGCGAGTACTAAGAGATGCCCAGTGCGTCACCTGTGTGTCAACCATATTCTTCCTTACCTCAATTGTATAAAAGGTCCTGCCTCCTCCTATGATAAGGATTATTAATCTTGCCAATTCAGTGACACTCTTCCTTGCCTATTGGTCTCTTGGCACAAAGGACTCAAACTGGGTGGCAGCTGTAGCTTAAAGTTCAATAGGACTTGAACCATGTCTCTGGTAGAAGCATTCCCCTTCTGAGATCTGGGACCTATTGATATCCAGAGCCTAGAGATGTAGAATTGGGAAGCACTAATTTCCCAGGAGGGTCACTGGGAATGATGGTAAGATGGGCCTCTACTACTTCCACTCCTTGCTTCCTGTGTTACCAAACTCAAGTTCGGCTGTTCACTGCTCAAGAAACAATAATTGAGGGGCAAGTGTCAGTAGAAAGGAAAGGTGTTTTTTTCAGAAAAGCCAGCAATCTGGGGAGAAGGTGGACTCTTGTCTGGAGACCAACTCCAAAGATTCTGCTCAGTCATGACAATTTTTAAAGGGAAAGAGGGGAAACAATGTCAGTTAATCATTAAGGTAGGAGGTCAGACTCTTTGTCATTTTCCCATTGTGTGCAGACCCGCTGACTTCTCCTGACCTTCTTTCGGATGCTGTCTTGCCCTCACGGTCTGCCTGCAAATTTGCTAAGGGGGAAGCTGGGCGTAGAGAGTCGGTCTTCTTTAACTACTTAATTCTTCATTCTCATTCCTTCTAATCTAGGAAAGGAATCAACAGGTCAGGCAAGGCATTGTATACATTCAGTAAAGCACAAATCAGGAGTTAGATTAAATGTTGCCTAGTGATCTCATCTTGATGATTAAGGTCTGAGAACAGAGATGAACAAACAAAGAAGGGGCAGAAGAGCTGCTTACAGCTGGACCTGTGTATCTGACTGACCAGAACACACCACACCACCTGGTGGTGGTGATTTGAAGGTGTACACTGCATCCTGGAGGGTGCTCACCAGTCTCACAGAGCATCATCTTCAAGGTGGTGCCTCAGCATCCCTTTCTAAAGGTCATTCCATTGCTCTATCAGGCCTGCAGCTGCTGTCGGGTGGGTCCCCTGTTCTGATGCGATATTATGCGGTATCCCACGTCAGCACAATAAACGCTGTGTAAATCCTGGGTAGTGGTGCTTGGCAAAGTCCTGTGGGCAGAAAAAGGCAAACCCACCCTCTGAAATAGGGCACTGTCTGCGGGAGCATAGAAGGGAATTATACCCACTCAGTGAGGGCAGTGGAAGTTGTGATAAGAAGACATGTAGTAGGAATGAAGGCAAGGCTGAGCCCCAGCAGCCCCAGTAATAAGTTTTGAGGGTACATCTGGGGTAGATGTAGCAGGAGCAGAAGCTCCCTGGAGACTGCATCACTCAGGTCACTGGACAGCAGACAGCAAGACCCCTGCAGCAAGTGAAGGTGAGGGCTCCGCAGAGAACATGCAGTATGGGGAGTTTGAGTTTCCCTGCCAGGGAAAGAAGGATCCAGCCATTCCCCTCCAGTCAGAGGCAAGGTTATTTTTTGTTAGTATTGTTATTATTTTTGTTAACATGCCTCGATTGTTCTCTTCTGTGGGTTTTCTTTGGGGGGGCGGTTTCAGAAATATGGGTTACACAAGGTTATATTAGTGTTCAGGTTCAGCCCTGTTGGTGCTGGTGGTGGGGGAATGGGTGATGTCGGTGTAGCTTTGGGTCTGGTGTGTGGATTCAGAGACACCTGGCCCATCTTTCTTGTACTTCAGTTTCCAGAGTTTGCAAAATCATATGGGAAATCAATCAGATGTTATTTGGTGATGTTGAAAGATCTGATTTGAACACAAATATTTTCAGAAGGAACATGGGAAATGTCAGAAATTGTCAGCTCAGTGAATATCTTCTGGTGATAATGCTTTCTAGCAGTAAATTTCCACTGGTTCTCTCTCATATTGTCAGTTGAACAAAGCACTTCCATGCTTTGCTGGTTTCTAACTAATGAGTTGGCTTTGCTCTTTTAAAACAGTAATATATAATAGAGAGTATGTACTGAGTCAGTAAACCTTTAATCAGAATTGTCTTAATGACAAACAGCACAGTATCACATGAAATAAGGTTAAAGTTTATTAAATTGAATCATATTTCTGGTTTTGAATTTTTCCACAGGAAAACGAGAATGATAAAAGGGATTATGTCATATTTGTTGTGCCCGAGGAAGTACAGAGATATTTGTTCCACACTTCCTTCTCTTTAGAATTTGAAAGTAAAAGCCCCCAAATAATTTTTTAAATGGCATTTAAATGTGCAATTTTCAATACTAGAAATGGTAGGGTCCAAGTGCAACTCTTTTTAAAACTCTTGTCAGTAAATTAATTCCTCACCACTTTTATGATTTCTTTGACAGTTATTGTAATATTTTTATTACAAGCACCCTGGTATCTTGTCTGAGTTTTATTTAGAACATGAATATTTTTCTATTTTCTCAAATATTGATATTTGTTAAGCAAAGTAGCCTGCCTTCCCCGGTCTGTCTTCATTCCATGGGGACATGTAGGATTTTAAAAGCTTGTTGGATCTGATGGTAGAACTGCCGTCACAAGCCACCTAGAGATTTCTTACTTTGCATGTTGCTTTGCTTAGGCATCGGTATCAAAGCTCTGTGTTGTCATCTCCCCCCTGTTGGCACTCCACTCAGTCTCTTTCAGATAGATGTTCTTCTGATGGTCTATACACGTCTAAAGCAGCTCAAGGGCACATTTCCTTGACATATGGGAAGGTTGGCCAAGTCACAGTAGCCCATAGCTTATACTGAACAGAGGTCTCATGATTGCTTCCTTGTCTCTGGTCCTCCCCTAGCTCCCCAAATTTCGTCTAGTCTCAAAATGACCTACTGACCAGTCTCTTGTCTAGTCTCTCTCCCATCCTTTATTCCCTGTACATGCTACAAGAACTAGCTTTCCCAAGCACAATTCTAATCAGAAATCTTTAATGTCTCTGAAAAATGTATTTTAATATTTCCGTATTTTCAAATGTATTTTGATATTGTTTGAATGATACTTTCCTGGGAGAAGACTGATTGGAGAGCAGAAATCAGCCGAGGGTGTTGCCTAAGCACTCCTTAGCCTAGAGCGTTCTTGGTCTTTCTGTTCTTCTAATGAGGTGGAATCCCAGAAATTCAAGGCCATGTTCAACAGTCTATAAGCTTTCAGAAGATAATGTAAGCCCACCTTTGATAAGCTAGGTAGAGAAGATCCACATAGGAGGCCCCATAAGAAACTAAATCCAAGTGCTGTCCTAGAGCAACATGTGAAAAAGTTGAACCTCTTTGAAGGGTGGAACTAGTTGTAGAATCTCTGGTGAATGTGTCTCAAATTAATTACACTAATAAAAAGAAATGGCTTAGGGACTAGAGGTCAACTTCCCTGGGCTAAGATCAGAGAAATCTCTGGTAGTGATGCAGGAGAAATCTGCAGGCTTAGTATAGGGTAATCTGGTGGCAAAGAACTGCCTGTCTTTGGAGGCAGAATAGAACTGCCTCACCCAGAGGAGCAGGGACAGGAGGACAGAATGGCTGGGGTCATTTCAGAGCTTAAGTATAGCTTTGAGCTTGGGTCTCAGAGTAAAGCCTGAAAGAAGTTAGGGTGAGTCCTGGCAGGGACTGAGATCTCTAGAAATGTGACCTTATTTAGAAATAGGGTCTTTGCAGATGTAATAAGATGAGGTCATACTAGATGAGGGTGGGCCCTGAATCCAATGACTGGTATTTTTATAGAAGGCCTTGTGAACACACAGAGACATAGACACACAGAGGAGAAGGCCATGGGACAACAGAGGCAGAGATTGAAATGATGCATCAATAAGCCAAGAAATGCCAGAGATTGTCAGAGACTGCCAGAAGTTAGGAGGAGGCAAGGAGGCTCTAGCTTCCGCTTCCCTAGAGCTTTCAGAGAGCGCGAGGCTCTGCTGACATCTTGATTTTGGACTTGTGACCTCTTGAATTTTGAATGAATAAATCTCTTTTTTCAAAAATGTTTTGAAAAAAATTGTGGTAAAAAACGCAGGAGATCTACCCTCTTAATAAATTTTTTCTTTTGTTTTTCAAGTTTTTAAGTGTATAGAGTTGTATTCAGGTCTGTAGAACTTTTTCATCTTGCATGACTGAGACTGTACATATTGAATAGCAACTTCCCACTTTCCCTCCTTCCAGTCCCCAGAAGCGATCATTCTACTTTGTTTTTCTATGAATTTAAATACTTTAAATACCTCATATTTGTGGAAACAAGGCAGTATTTGTCCTTCTGTTACGGCTTGTATTATACTTAACATAATGTCCTCAAAATTCATCTTTTAGCAGAGAACAGGATTTCCTTCTTTTTTTTATGGCTGGATATTATTCTATTTTAAGTATACACCAAATTTTCTTTATCTATTCTATTCATCCATAGATGGGCATTTAAGTTATTTCTACTTCTTGGCTATTGTTAATAATGATGCAGTGAACATAAAAGTGCAAATACATCTTCAATATCTATATTTCAATTTTTTTAGATATATACCCAGATGTGGGATTGCTGGATCATATGTTCGTTGTATTTTTTTTTTGAGAAACCTCCATACAGTTTTCCGTAGTGGCTGCACTTTTTACATTCCCACTGACAGTGTGCAAGGGTTCCAATTTTTCCACATCTTTAGCCCAACACTTTTATGTCTTGTCATTTTGGTAGCAGATTTTAATAGCTTTAAGGTAATATACCTCATTGAGATTTTGATTTGCATTCCCCTAATGAATAGTGTTGATGAGCATTTTTTCACTGGCCATTTTATGTCTTTGGAGAAATGTCTATTCAGATCTTCTGCCCATTTTTTAAATTGGATTCTTTGTGGGTTTTGCTGAGTTGTAGGAATTCTTTATATATTTTGGATATTAACCCCTTATCAGATATATGGTTTGCAAATATTTTCTCCCAATCTGTAAGTTGCTTATCTCTGTTATATTAAGCCCTCCAGTTTGTGGCAATTCGTAACAGCAGCCCTAGGAAACTGATACAGTATGGAAAATAATTTCAATTATGTAAAATGGCTCTATGTTCTATAGAAAAAAAATGCATAAAGGAAATAGATCAAATTGTTATTAGTGCTTTTCCCTCGGTGTGGAAATAAAGGTGATCTTTGTTTTCTCCTCTGTAATCTTTTTTTTTTTTTTTTTTTGCGGTACGCGGGCCTCTCACTGCTGTGGCCTCTCCCATTGCGGAGCACAGGCTCCGGACGCGCAGGCTCAGTGGCCATGGCTCACGGGCCCAGCCGCTCCGCGGCATGTGGGATCTTCCCGGACCGGGGCACAAATCCCCGTCCCCTGCATTGGCAGGTGGACTCTCAACCACTGCGCCACCAGGGAGGCCCCGGGAGGCCCCCTCTGTAATCTTTTGTATCTTCCAAGTTATTTCGAATAAGAATGGATTGCTTTCTTTTAGAAAATAAGCAATATCTGTTTTAAAATTAAAACTTCATGAAAATATTCAGTGATATTTTGAAGCCTGTCATGTAGTAAATATTTATTGAATAGCTACAATATTCTTGGCAGAGTTCTGAATACTGGGATGAGACAGAGTTCCTACTTTCAGACTGTTTACATTCATATAGGAGGAAGTAGACAAAATGCAGTTAAGGAAATAAATCAATAAAATAATTTTCTGGACGTGTTAGAACTAAGTAAGTAGAAGCTAAAAAAAGAGAATGTAATACAGAGGGCCTGGAGTGGTAAAGGAAATAAGACATTGATTATTTTATTGAGATCTCAGTAGTGTGAGGGTAGCAGCAATGAGAGGTTCTGGAAGCAGAAGGAATAGCAAGCGTGAAGGCCCTGAGATGGGAAGGAGCTGGTGTGTCTGAGGGACAGAAAGAGGCCAGTGTGGCTGGAGTGGAGTGATTGACAGGGAGAGGGGAAGGAGATGGGTAGTGCAGATCTTATGGGAATATAGGCTGTAGCAGAGGTCTCCACGGTCAAAGTGTGGGCCCACATTCCTGGTGAGGGGTCTGGGCTATAGTGTGGTGGCAGTGGGAAGTCCATTGGAGGGTTTTGATTAAGGGAGTGTAATGTATTGATGTTTGCATAGAAATCTCACTCTGGCCATCGTGTGGAGGATGTCCTTCATGTGTGCCTCTGTGTGAGTGTGTTCCAAAAATAAAGGTCAGTCTAGGCAGTTTAAACAGAAAAGGAATGAATTCAAGAACACTAGGGAGCTCACAGAAACTCTGGGAGGGCCAGAGAATTGGATTTGGAGGCTACACAATGAGACCATTCTCCAGTGACATACTGGCCACTCCAGTGGGGACCCTACTGGACCTAAGTGGACACAGGCCCCACAGCCTGCATTTGGATCCTGGACCCAGGACTTAGGAAAAGATGTCTATTTCCTAAGCTAAATGTAGATTCTGATCTGAAGCAAATGACTGATACAGTTTAGGATTTCTTCTCTAGCTAAGAAACTCAGCAGTAAATTTACTGTTATTTTTTCCTTTTTCTTCTTTGAAAAGGATTATGTTAATGAAAATTTTCCAGTTGCTTCCTTGTTTTCATAAACCATTGTAGATTCTTGCATTTATATCAACTTCATTTTTGAAATATTTGACATTTTTCAGACTGCCTGCTTTTTAAAATTTTTTTGTGGTACGTGGGCCTCTCACTGTTGTGGCCTCTCCCGTTGCGGAGCACAGGCTCCGGACACGCAGGCTCAGCGGCCATGGCTCACGGGCTCACCCACTCCGCGACATGTGGGATCTTCCTGGACCACGGCACAAACCCGTGTCCCCTGCATCGGCAGGTGGACTCTCAACCACTGCACCACCAGGGAAGCCCAGACTGCCTGCTTTTTACCTGAGTAATGTTTAGGGGGAAAAAAAAATATTTTTTATTTTGGATTTATTCTCTTTAATAGAAATAGTCATACAAAACATTAACTTTGATTTTAAGAAGCCTCTAAAAGTAATCTGACATAACCTTATTAATGGTCAGATTAGCCAATCCAGCATTCCGAGGTGGGTAAAGTGCTCAATTTCTAAAAATGCATAGCTGAGATCAACTAATACAATTGCACATCCCAGAAACAAGAGTAAGAAGGTGAAGGGTTTGTACATCCTATATAGAAGCCTCCTGATCAGTTTCTCTGTCTCTCTCTCACACACACACGCGCACACACGCACACATGCACGTGTGCATACATACATACAAACATACGTACATATATATCACCTAGAACTCCCGTAGGGTTTAGAGGCTAGTTCCAATTCTCACTCAACCACCTACATCTCTAGAATGGCCTTGAGAAGTTCATTTCTGTTTTGTTAACTTTTTTTTTCCTTAAATAAATATATTATCTTTATTTGATAAGTGACTTTAGTACATTACCTAGCAGAAATCTTTTGCCAGAAATACCATAGGATAGAGCAGCTCTCTCTTTTGATGGAGAGGCCTGATTTTACTTAGAGCGTCAATGGTGTCTTTTTTTAAATTAATTTAATTTAATTTATTTTTTTATATAGGTTGTTTTGTTAACTTTTGCTGTCGACCACAATGGCTTGTTGAAAGGTAAGATAGATCATGAATTTTAAAGTGCTTGTTAGCTATGATTTCTTTTCCTGTTAAGCCATGGGTTCTCTGTAGGCCTATTTCTAGTGTCTACCCACAGGGTAGGAGTCATGTCCAAGCCAGATCAACTGTAGTGCTTTTCCCATCTGCGTACAGTCACCTTTCCTGTGGGTCCTGGAACCAATGTTGGAGACAGCTTAATGTGCACTGAAGCTCTTCCGTCATTTCAAGGTGCCCATGTTACGTTTGTTCCATGGGCTCTGTTGATCATGAAACTGGTTTTTCTTATCTGGGGTGATAACAGGTAGCTGACACTCCCTTTCCCCCATTTTTCCACACTGATGGGCTGGTGAGATATCACTTATTTGCAAGGCTCCATTAGAAGCAGTCTAGGAGGACAGACTCATGAATCACAACAGAGTGAGAGGGCACCCAGGGACATCTGCTGGGAAACGGAAAAGAACACAGTGATTTTTTGCTCTTCACTCTGAAGTTACCCAGATTAGCTGGGTGAGTGAATATTTAATGTTACCACATCACATACATAATTCGCCCTGTCTGCTTTTAATCTTAATACCAGTTTTATAATCTTAATAACATTTTAATTAAAAATAAATGAACTGAATACTCCAACAGAACATTTTAACTGCAGTCTATCTGGTGGTAAACCCAAGCTCAGCTGGAGAGACAACCAAAATGAAAATATTCTGAAAGTATATATAGCTGAGGTATCTCTCCCCTTCTGCTCAGAGATAATAGTATTTCAATGACCAAGACATCCTAAAAATATTATAGGCAGGTCCCAACTCACAAACAGAGGGAGATCCAGACCTCCTTCAGTTTTGGAGAATGTTCCTTGAATGTACAGACTGGGATATTCCCGTCTTCCTTTGATCATTACTCTCCCAGGGCTTACTGGCTTCGAGCACTTTCTTTCTGTCTTAACCAGACCTTCGAGGTAGCTGACTCAGACTCAGACCTTCCCCTGATATCTAGTAAGTGCCCAAATCATATGCCTTTATTTGACCAAATTCATTAATATATAAATGAGTGTATATAAATGAATAATACCCTGTTTTTCCTAGAGAAGTTTGCTTAAAAAACAAATGTTGTTGGTTCCAAACACACGTCTAAAGAAATTGCAAACAGTCTTGTAAAACAACGTACACAATCGAAGGAGTGTGGGTAGAGATGTTTTGGATTCAAGACCTAGTGTCTTAGATTTTCTGGGGGGCAGTTCTGGTTTCAAATAGGTCATGTCATTGTCCACAGAATGTTTTAACATTTGTTTGAAATACATGACCAGTCAGCCACAATGTATATGCCTCAGTCTGTAAAGACTGCATTTTAAGATTACACTATTATAAAGTTTTAATTGTATTACAAAGTTTTGGATTGTAGTTTTGGAGAAAACAATACTTATATTTTTGGAACCTCATTGACGGTGGGGTTGGGATTTTATTAATAGTCTACCTCTTTGTTATATCTGGGGGTTCTGATTCTATTAGAATTGTTAAGCACTGAGAAAAAATGACCACCAAATTAAGATTGGAAACAAAGCTGAATTTATTGCTTGCCTGGCAAAGGAAAGTCCCATCAGTCAGCTACAAGTTCAATGAGTCTCTCCAAGTGGAAATTAAAAGGGCAATTAAAAGGAGGAATCGGGCTTCCCTGGTGGCGCAGTGGTTGAGAGTCCGCCTGCCGATGCAGGGGACACGGGTTTGCACCCCGGTCCGGGAGGATCCCACATGCCGTGGAGCGGCTGGGCCCGTGAGCCATGGCCGCTGAGCCTGCGCGTCCAGAGCCTGTGCTCCTAAACGGGAGAGGCCACAACAGTGAGAGGCCCGCGTACTGCAAAAAAAAAAAGAGGAGGAATCACATGAAATATATCAGGCAGGATTCTGAGTTCAGGGCTCTCATTGCATCCCATGGCAGAGTCACCACTTCTTTATAAATGGTCACTTTCAGGTTTCACAGGGCTGATGCTGGGAGACCAGATTTCCAGTCAGTTCAAGATGAGTTGTGTAAGATTCCAGTGCTCTACAGGGTCATTCATCAGACGTGCTCATGTGCTCATGTTTGAAGTTTAGCATGGTTGCTTTTTCTTTTTCTTCTTAAAGAAATAGATGATGTTGAAACAAGAAGTCATTATGATAGAGGACATTAAAAAACTGGAGGTGGGCTTCCCTGGTGGCGCAGTGGTTGAGAGTCCGCCTGCCGATGCAGGGGACACGGGTTCGTGCCCCGGTCCGGGAAGATCCCACATGCCGCGGAGTGGCTGGGCCCGTGAGCCATGGCCGCTGGGCCTGCGCGTCCGGAGCCTGTGCTCCGCAACGGGAGAGGCCGCATCAGTGAGAGGCCCGCGTACCGCAAAAAAAAAAAAAAACTGGAGGTTTCAGGCTTTGAATTCAACACTAATAGGGTGGTGTGCTCATTAACGCACTCAGTTATTTACTTATTCATTCTGTTTTCGTAAGTATTTGTCAAGTCCCTACTACATGCCTGTCATTGCTGGAAGATAGGGGTGACAAACATGTCACATGAGACCAATTTTCTATCCTAAAACCTCTGAGAAATCTAGTATCTTCTACAGGGTTTGCATTTACTGGTTACTCAGAACTGAAAACTGTAGCTTACTGTCAACCTTAGCATGACTTTAACTACTCACCACTGTGCATTAACCTGACTTTATTTTTCCAGGAAATTCTTATCCAGGAAGATGTCTGTCTCATGGACTTTCTGAAATCCATTTATTTCAGTGGTAGACTACTCAAGTAGCCTTCATCAAGGTAAACAGCCTGCTTCTCAGAACAATAGGTTATTCAACTGGGTTTATCAAAGGACTGTTTACTCTTCAAGACTTCCTTTATAACCTTGTTCTCACTGCATCTGCCAGTTCTAAACTATTACACTACAAACCCTGCTCAATTTCCTTTCACACTGAAGGACCCATCTTAAACCAGACTCTTATCTTTCCTCTGTACTCTCTCTGTCAAGATGCTGCTAAAACTCCATCAAGGTAATGACCTCCTTTATTGAAATAAGCTATAAACTTGACTTTGCTTAATCTATAAAACTTTTGGTGGGCTTTTTGGTTAGTTGGCTATCTATAGAGATTATATCCTTAAGGTGATTCTGGCTTTAGTTTTTGATCTCATCGAACTTTTATGTGTCACCATCTATTCCCTTCTCTTGTCTGCTCTACATTGACCAAGACATAAAATTTTCTCCCTTCCTTGTTTTCCAAAATCCCTATCCCCAACTGCAACCAAAACAAAATCCATTCATGCAAAGCATTTAAAAATTTGGTGACATAAAGGGTACATATATATCAGCAATGACAACTTAAAATTGAATATTAGACATTATTGTTCTTGAGAGTCCTTCAACCTCCCCACCCTCTAGATAAATGCTACTCAAAGTGGTGGACTCTTATCAATTCACCATGAGGTAAATCCTGAAATTGAGAGTAAGCATTTACAACAATTAATCAGTGATGATCAAAACTAACTACCCCCCCACAAGAACAGCTCACTCCAACAACAAAAAACTACAAAGAAAACCCAAAAACCCTGTCCTTCACCACAGATAGTTTGAGAGCCATTCTCCAGAATCTCTAGTTTTCAATTTAGTGGACTCCCCCCCCCGCCTTCATCCTTAAGCAACCCAGGGAAACTCAATTCTCCTTACTGTGTTATGTGGGGGCAACTTATTTCCTGTTCCTCTGCTTTGGGTATACTTTTTTTTTTTTTTGCAGTATGCAGGCCTCTCACTGTTGTGGCCTCTTGCGTTGCGGAGCACAGGCTCCAGACGTGCAGGCTCAGCAGCCATGGCTCACGGGCCCAGCTGCTCTGCGGCATGTGGGATCCTCCTGGACCAGGGCACGAACCCGTGTCCCCTGCATCGGCAGGCGGACTCTCAACCACTGGGCCACCAGGGAAGCCCTGCTTTGGGTATACTTTTGAATAGGTGGAGATACACCTAAGGCATTCTGCTAAACAATGGGATGTGTGCTCTACTTTCCACCATGAAACAGCACAAAAGAATTGGAAGAGGTCTTGCAATTTTAGTCTTTTCTACAAAAGTCTCTGAGAAAGAGAATAGAACTATGGCATTTTTCCTAATGGGTAGACGTTGATACAGTCAGCTTTGGCTTTAAATAATATTTTTTGTCCCATTACATCATAGTAAACTAGATATTGTCCTGGACCTTAAAGTACTCGTCATTTTGTGAAGTAGCCAGGTAGGTGTATCATGACAGTACTGCAAGTTAAGTAGAGAGAGAGCTCCCAAGTGTCAGAGGAATGCTGAGGGTGGAGGACCAAGTGTGCCTGGGGATTCAGGGGATCCACTGCTTTGTATCACTGATGAGGGGAGTGAATGAAATGTGGTGGATGGAATTTAGAGTGTAGCTATGTCATGGATCTAAAATAGGATTCACGCTATTTCCCTTCTCTAGATGGCTGAGGTTTACCCCCCAGTAGGGTCAACATGCAGTAGGGATAATACTGAGACTGGAGGGATGGCAGGAGGTTTGTGGTTACGGAAACTAAATGGCATTTAATTGAATTTCTAACAGATGGTGAATAATGAAATCATTTATTATCTTTTCACAATGAGTTAATTCATAGGTAAACCTCAAATGATCAAACTGTTTTATCCAGCCTCCTGCTAAAGATTTAATATTTTCATCTGATTCAACTCTGTTATTTCCTGGCTCAATTTAATGATTAACATGGCATAAAAGTAAAAATTCCTTGATTATTAAAATCCTATTTGCTGCACATTACAAATAGAATCTATTTTAAAGCCATTACTAAATAGTCTGCAATAATAAACTAACATTGAACAACCTTCTTATAAAACCTTAATGATAAGTTTATCAGAGAATTTAAATTCAAAACATTATCACAAAAATAAACTCAGCTACTAATTTTTTCTCACTGAGACAACTTTTTGATGTTGAATAATACGTCAAATAACTTGCTTTGCCAATAACAGTCTATGGCATTTCCTCCTAAATTTCATGAGCAAAGCAGCAAATCGAACAATCAGGATGTCTAACCATGGTGGTCCTGAAATGGCTTAGCCAGGAGCTCAGTTAAAACTACGAACAGCTTCCCAATGTCCAACTGCAGGGCTGACCCTTACTTTGTGTTTCTGACCTTGTGTAGTGCTCATTTATGACAGTGAGTGTGAAACATTTGACCATGAATCAGCATCTTCAAACTGTTCCCGTGGAACTGTCCTTTCCCATGGAAGAAACATATGGGGGTGCTATCCAAAGGCACAAATATTCACAAGCTCACATTAAAGTGTTTATTTCTAAAATTATCCATTTCACTGTACATAAAGAACCCATAGAGTTAAAAAAATTTAATATTTTGATGTACATTCTTTCTGATCTATGTCTGTGCTTATCACACACTGTATATGTAAATGTCAAGGAAAAAATGCAAATATTTGGTATACTTTTCTGAATGTGCTTCTTTTTAATTTTATTAACTTATTTTAGTTGACTTTAAATGCTGTATATTGCTGGCGGGATTAGATTAGAAGACAGAGTTTGATCCTCTAGTCAAAGTTTCCTACTAATTTTCTTCCCCAGAAGTAAATTGCACAAAAGGTGCAGACCATATATCACGTAGAGGAGACAAAAAACCTGTCATGGTGAACTTGTCATTTAATCAATATGCTTCAGCATCACAATTTTATGCCCTTATACATTATTTCATTTGGGGTTGTTTTAGTGAGAACCTTCTTGGTTTCAAGAAATAGTCTTGCTTGAGGCTCCTCAATGAAAAAGTGTTTTATTGTTATGACACATGTGGGCTGGAGCTGGACCTAGAAGGCTGTGGCCGTCTAAGGCAGCTCTAGGAGAGTTGCTTCTCTCTGTGCATCTATTTCATTCTTTCTTTTTACTAACAGTGTTCCTTTACCTCCTCATAATTCTCGTCTCTGTTATGTGATGGTCTTCCCTGTCTAGATGAATGCATCGTGGCAACCTTTAATCCATCCTTTCGGCTCCTGTCTCCATAACTGACAGCTTTAGTCTCTTGGTTTCCTGTTTGTCCATGCTCATCACTTTGTGCTGACCCATCAGTACCTTCACCTCTGGCAGGATGAGGTCAGGTTCATCTGGTGTAAAAGCTGACCTTACCTCTCAGGAAGAACTACAGGTGAGACAAACCCTTTAGAAGGGCGTATGGTCAAGGTGTGCAGCAATCAACACTTCCAGGGCAAATATCTCTGCAGCTGGCAAATACATTCCCAGAAGTCAAATTCCTGACTCAGAGTATAAACACTTTAAGAGCTTTTGGTATATATTACCAAATCCATCTCTAGAAATGTATTCATTTACGTTCTTACCTGCAGAATTAGTTACTTTTCCCTGCACCTGCATCAATATTGTTTTTTTTACTGTCACCATTTCAATTCCAGATTTTTTATTTTTGAATATGTAAGACATAAATTTAGTAGGTGAATAGTTAGGAGACCCGACTTAAATTCTGTTCTACCAATATCATCCACCCCCTTTAAAATGGCAAAGAAATGTCTTGGGTTCATTAAGAAACCCATTTCCCTATTTACTAATGAACTGGAAATTTATTTGATATGTGTTTATGGGCCATTTTATGTTTTCCTTCTGTGATACGTTTGTTTATATTTTTTCCTAATAAGTTGTTTATCTTTTTCCCCATTGATTCATAATTCTTTGTGTGTTAAGTATTACTAATTCTTTGTTAATTAAATGTAGGCAGATGCCTTTTTCCAGTTTGTTGCTTGTCTTTTCCTTTCATTATGTTGTCTTTAATGAAAAAGTTCTTGACTTAAATTAGTGTATGTACTAACCTTTTCTTTTATGGTTTATGTGTCTAATCGCTACACGGTTTGTACTTGGGAAAGCAGCTTGATGCCTACTTTGATAGTTAACCTGAAAATGCTCATATTTACAGCAGTAATTCTACTCCTAGGTAAATACTCCGGAGAAATTCTTGTATTTGTGTAACCTCATATAAATGTATATAAATGTTCATAAGAGGCATTTTTCTTGACAGCAATAAACTGGGAACATTTCAAATAGTTATCAAGAAAGAAATGGATTTTTTTAAATCGTGAAGTTATTCAATGAAGTACTAGGCAGCTATGAAAATAAATGAATTGCAGTTATGCTTTAGTTATCTACAGTTGTGCAACAAACCACCTCAAAACTTAGTGGCTGACAGCAACAGTGACGTATGACTTTTTATAACTCTTTGGGCTGGCTGGCTTATCTGCTGATTTTGCCTGGGATCACTCACGAGGCTACACGTAGCTGGAGCGTCAGTGGGGACTGGGCTCAGCACCCAGAGCTGGGACAGTAAGAGCTCTCTTTCCACCTGCCTGGGTTCCTTCACAGAGTAGTGGTCTCAGGGTAGCGTTAAGAGAGTGAAAGCAGGAGATGCAATCCCCGAAAGTTGTACGACATCAGTTCTGCTGCATTCTATTGGTCAAGAGTCACTAGACAACCCCAGATCTAAGGAGTGAGGAAATGGGTTCCACCTCTGGGTGGAAGGCATAGCAAAGTGACATAACAAATGGGAATGAACAAAAGGAGGAATGGTTCATTGGGGGCCGTTATTTTAACAATGTACTCTAATAATCTTTGTGTATTTTATAATCATACTGTTCTTTCTCAATTCTGTCCAGTTTTCTGTAACCACGAGATGTAGCTGTCACGAAATTCAAGGAATTATTTTTTAATATGGAATTTCTGAGTTTTAGGAGGTTGCCTCCCAATCATTTCCTAGATCCCAACACTCGGGAAAAACCACTAAAATCTGCACTTCGTATATGTCTGGCTTGTTTTTTAAGATCTCAAGGGTCCCTGTGACGTTTAATTTTATGTGTCAGCTTGGCTAGGCTATAGTACCTAGATGTATGGGCAAACGTATCTGGATGTTGCTGTAAAGGTTTTTTTTTTTTTAGGTGAGGTAAACATTTAAGTCAGTAGATGTAGAGTGAAGCAGGTTATCCTCCATAGTGTGGTGGACCTCATCCAATCAGTTGAAGACCTTAAGAAAAAAACTGGCATCCCTAGAAGAAGAATTCTGCCAGCTGACGGTCTTCAAGTTTTCTTTGGGTTCCTATTGGCTTGTTTCTCTGTAGAACCCTGACAAACATATTCCCTTTAGAGAAACTGTTTTTTCACTCTAGTTTAATCTACTTGCCTTTATGTTGTTTTATTCTTTCCCTGCTCCCTGATAGTATGAGTAATGAATGCCTCTAGTTCCCCCTTATTTCTCTGAGTGAATTTAATTCCAGGCATGTGTACATTTAATTTCATTTTTATTTATTTTCCTTTTAATTTTTTTATAACCTTTGAGTCTGCAGTATAATAAGAATTATGAATATGAATAAGAGATCCCATTCCTTTTTGTTTATTAACAAATTGACCATTTTTTTCCTATGGGGGAAGCTATACTTTGTATCTTGAATTCTAACTACAACTGGAAAGAGCTTCTTTTCCTGACGTATCTGACAAAACTTCATAAAGATGTCTGCCTAGAATGTGGCTGCAATCCTGGAGGTGCAGCAGCCATTGTATGATCATGAAGAAAATCAAACTCTAAGGTTGGAGTGGCATGAAGGTAGGATTAACCTGGGTCCTTAACATCAGTGTTGAGCCTTAGATTGCCTGCCCCCGTATTTTTCGTTATTTGGCAAAAATAAGTGTTTTCCAGTTAAACCACTTTAGTTTGGTTTTCTCTGGAAGGCAGACTGATACAATCTGAGGTGATATAAAAGGTGTTTCAGAATCTAGTAAAACAAATAAATGAACAGAACAAAAATTGAAACCAAACATTTCAGTGCTATTCTTAACATTTATATTTTCAAAACTCTTAATTATTCACAAGGTTTTATATCTATTGTCTCTTTTTATCTTTGTAGAGGTCCTGGATAGAAAAACAGGTTTTATTATCCTCATTACACAGATGAGGAATGTAAGTCCCAGAAAATCATGATTCATGATTTTTTTTAAGCGGGTATGTTACTATTCAGAGATCAGACTCTGGCTTCTCAACAATTTATTTAACTATAACCCCTTGCACATGGTAGGTGCTCATTAAATTAATGCATGAATGGTGTATATAAAAATTTTAGTTCAGAACCTGGCATATACTGTGTGTTAAATAAATAGATGTTAATAACAACAATAATAACAGCACGTTAACTTCTTGCCTCTTGACCTATAGAAGTCTGTGTATTTAATCTCTCTTCAGTACAGACCTAAAGTTGTCCTCTTGTGCATAAACAGCACTGACAAAGGCTTCCTACCTTTGCCAAGTGATAGGAGAAATTAATTTATTCATTCTTCCAAAGAGAGAAGTAAACAAATGCACAAAACTTAGATAAGAAATTTCAAAGATATGTGTCTTTGATTTAAGAATATTTATTAAAGTGTTTATTTAATTAACTAACCTCCCCTCCCCCCCACCCCCTTTAAGTGTTTAAGAAATGACTGTCAGAATATAGAATGTCAGTGACTATGGCTGGCTTCTTGGCTCAGCTGATGGGAGTTCTATGCAAAAAGAAAAAGATCTTGGGTGTGATTTCCCTGTAATAATGTCTCTGTTAAAATAACTATTATTTATTTTGTAAACCACTCTGCACACACTATTTTATAAATACTCATATTAATGCTGCAAGGCAGTCATTGTTACACACTTTGACAGATAAGGGAACTTAGAGTGCTTGATTGTGGGATCTGCTCCTACCCTGAGCAAGTGATCACCAGGGTGATAAGAAAGAGGAAATTGGCTGAATCAAGAAACACTGCAAGGGAAGAGTAAGACACGGAGATCACCTTCCTCCCCACAGATACACCAGAAATACATCTACACGTGGAACAACTCCTACAGAACACCTACTGAACGCTGGCAGAAGACCTCAGACCTCCCAAAAGGCAAGAAACCCCCCATGTAACTGGGTAGGGCAAAAGAATAAACAGAGACGGAAGGATAGGGACGGGTCCTGCACCAGCGGGAGGGAGCTGTGAGGGAGGAAAAGTGTCCACACACTAGGAAGCCCCTTCGCGGGCGGAGACTGCGGGTGGCGGAGCAGGGGAGCTTTGCAGCCCCGGAGGAGAGCACAGCAATAGGGGTGCGGAGGGCGAAGCGCAGAGATTCCAGCACAGAGGATCGGTGCCGACCGGCACTCACCAGCCGAGAGGCTTGTCTGCTCACCTGCCGGGGCGGGCAGGGCTGGGAGCTGAGGCTTGGGCTTCAGTCGGAGCACCAGGGGAGGACTGCGGTTGGCAGCGTGAACACAGCCTGCAGGGCGTTAGTGCGCCGTGGCTAGCCGGGAAGGAGTCCGGGGAAAAGTCTGGACCTGTCGAAGAGGCAAGAGACTTTTTCTTCCCTCTTTATTTCCTGGTGTGCGAGGAGAGGGGATTAAGAGCGCTGCTTGAAGGAGCTCCAGAGACGGGCGCGAGCCGCGGCTAAAAGTGCGGACCCCAGAGACAGGCATGAGACGCTAAGGCCGCTGCTACCGGCACCAAGAAGCCTGTGTGCGAACACAGGTCACTATCCACACCCCCTTCCGGGGAGCCTGTGCAGCCCGCCACTGCCAGGGTCCCGGGATCCAGGGACAACTCCCGCGGGAGAACGCACGGCGCGCCTCAGGCTGGTGCAACGTCATGCTGGCCTCTGCCGCCGCAGGCCCGCCCCGCACTCCGTGCCCCTCCCAGTCCCCGGCCTGAGTGAGCCAGAGCCCCCGAATCAGCAGCTCCTTTAACCCCGTCCTGCCTAAGAACAGATGCCCTCAGGCGACCTACACGCAGAGGCGGGTCCAAATCCAAAGCTGAGCCCCTGGGAGCTGTGAGAACAAAGAAGAGAAAGGGAAATCTCTCCCAGCAGCCACAGGAGCAGCGGATTAAAGCTCCACAATCAACTTTATGTGCCCTGCATCTGTGGAATACATGAATAGACTACGAATCATCCCAAATTAAGGAGCCATGTGGATGAAAAGCTCTTGGTGCCGCAGCCGGGAGTTAGTGCTGTGCCTCTGAGGTGGGAGAGCCAACTTCAGGACACTTGTCCACAAGAGGCCTCCCAGCTGCACATAATATCAAACAGCGAAAATCTCCCAGAGATCTCCATCTCAACACCAGCACCCAGCTTCACTCAACGACCAGCAAGCTACAGTGCTGGACATCCTATGCCAAACAACTAGCAAGACAGGAACACAACCCCACCCATTAGCAGAGAGGCTGCCCAAAATCATAATACGTCTACAGACACCCCAAAACACACCACCAGACGTGGACCTGCCCACAAGAAAGACAAGATCCAGCCTCATCCACCAGAACACAGGCACTAGTCCCCTCCACCAGGAAGCCTACACAACCCACTGAACCAACCTTAGCCACTGGGGACAGACACCAAAAACAACAGGAACTACGAACCTTCAGCCTGCAAAAAGGAGACCCCAAACACAGTAAGATATTAAATGAGAAGACAGAAAAACACACAGCAGATAAAGGAGCAAGATAAAAGCCCACCAGACCTAACAAATGAAGAGGAAATAGGCAGTCTACCTGAAAAAGAATTCAGAATAATGATAAAGATGATCCAAAATCTTGGAAATAGAATAGACAAAATGCAAGAAACATTTAACAAGGACCTAGAAGAACTAAAGATGAAACAAGCAACGATGAACAACACAATAAATGAAATGAAAAATACTCTAGATGGGGTCAATAGCAGAATAACTGAGACAGAAGAACGGATAAGTGACCTGGAAGACAAAATAGTGGAAATAACTACTGCAGAGCAGAGTAAAGAAAAAAGAATGAAAAGAACTGAGGACAGTCTCAGAGACCTCTGGGACAACATTAAACGCACCAACATTCGAATTATAGGGGTTCCAGAAGAAGAAGAGAAAAAGAAAGGGACTGAGAAAATATTTGAAGAGATTATAGTTGAAAACTTCCCTAATATGGGAAAGGAAATAGTTAATCAAGTCCAGGAAGCACAGAGAGTCCCATACAGGATAAATCCAAGGAGAAACACGCCAAGACACATATTAATCAAACTGTCAAAAATTAAATACAAAGAGAACATATTAAAAGCAGCAAGGGAAAAACAACAACACACAAGGGAATCCCCATAAGGTTAACAGCTGATCTTTCAGCAGAAACTCTGTAAGCCAGAAGGGAGTGGCAGGACATATTTAAACTGATGAAGGAGAAAAACCTGCAACCAAGATTACTCTACCCAGCAAGGATCTCATTCAGATTTGATGGAGAAATTAAAACCTTTACAGACAAGCAAAAACTGAGAGAGTTCAGCACCACCGAACCAGCTCTACAACAACTGCTAAAGGAACTTCTCTAGGCAAGAAACAAAAGAGAAGGAAAAGACCTATAATAACGAACCCAAAACAATTAAGAAAATGGGAATGGGAACATACATATCGATAATTACCTTAAATGTAAATGGACTAAATGCTCCCACCAAAAGACACAGATTGGCTGAATGGATACAAAAACAAGACCCATATATATGCTGTCTACAAGAGGCCCACTTCAGACCTAGAGACACATACAGACTGAAAGTAAGGGGATGGAAAAAGATATTCCATGCAAATGGAAACCAAAAGAAAGCTGGAGTAGCAATTCTCGTATCAGACAAAATAGACTTTAAAATAAAGACTATTAGCAGAGACAAAGAAGGACACTACATAATGATCAAGGGATCGATCCAAGAAGAAGATATAACAATTGTAAATATTTATGCACCCAACATAGGAGCACCTCAATACATAAGGCAAATACTAACAGCCATAAAAGGGGAAATCAACAGTAACACATTCATAGTAGGGGACTTTAACACCCCACTTTCACCAATGGACAGATCATCCAAAATGAAAATAAATAAGGAAACACAAGCTTTAAATGATACATTAAACAAGATGGACTTAACTGATATTTATAGGACATTCCATCCAAAAACAACAGAATACACTTTCTTCTCAAGTGCTCATGGAACATTCTCCAGGACACATCATATCTTGGGTCACAAACAAGCCTTGGTAAATTTAAGAAAATTGAAATGGTACCAAGTATCTTTTCCGACCACAATGCTATGAGACTGGATATCAATTACAGGAAAAGATCTGTAAAAAATACAAACACATGGAGGCTAAACAATACAGTACTTAATAACAAAGTGATCACTGAAGAAATCAAAGAGGAAATAAAAAAATACCTAGAAACAAATGACAATGGAGACACGACGACTCAAAATCTATGGGATGCAACAAAAGCAGTTCTAAGAGGGAAGTTTATAGCAATACAATCCTACCTTAAGAAACAGGAAACATCTCGAATAAACAACCTAACCTTGCACCTAAAGCAGTTACAGAAAGAAGAACAAAAAAACCCCAAAGTTGGCAGAAGGAAAGAAATCATAAAAATCAGATGAGAAATAAATGAAAAAGAAATGAAAGTAACGATAGCAAAGATCAATAAAACTAAAAACTGGTTCTTTGAAAGGATAAACAAAATTGATAAACCATTAGCCAGACTCATCAAGAAAAAAAGGGGGAAGACTGAAATCAATAGAATTACAAATGAAAAAGGAGAAGTAACAACTGACACTGCAGAAATACAAAAGATCATGAGAGATTACTACAAGCAACTCTATGCCAATAAAATGGACAACCTGGAAGAAATGGACAAATTCTTAGAAATGCACAACCTGCCAAGACTGAACCAGGAAGAAATAGAAAATATGAACAGACCAATCACAAGCACTGAAATTGAAACTGTGATTAAAAATCTTCCAACAAACAAAAGCCCAGGACCAGATGGCTTCACAGGCGAATTCTATCAAACATTTAGAGAAGAGCTATCTATCACCTATCCTTCTCAAACTCTTCCAAAATATAGTAGAGAGAGGAACACTCCCCAACTCATTCTGCGAGGCCACCATCACCCTGATACCAAAACCAGACAAGGATGTCACAAAGAAAGAAAACTACAGGCCAATATCACTGATGAACATAGATGCAAAAATCCTCAACAAAATACTAGCAAACAGAATCCAACAGCACATTAAACGGATCATATACCATGATCAATTGGGGTTTATTCCAGGAATGCAAGGATTCTTCAATATACGCAAATCAATCAACGTGATACACCATATTAACAAATTGAAGGAGAAAAACCATATGATCATCTCAATAGATGCAGAGAAAGCTTTTGACAAAATTCAACACCCATTTATGATAAAAACCCTGCAGAAAGTAGGCACAGAGGGAACGTTCCTCAACATAATAAAGGCCATATATGACAAACCCCCAGCCAACATCGTCCTCAATGGTGAAAAACTGAAAGCATTTCCACTAAGATCAGGAACAAGACAAGGTTGCCCACTCTCACCACTCTTATTCAACATAGTTTTGGAAGTTTTAGCCACAGCAATCAGAGAAGAAAAGGAAATAAAAGGAATCCAAATCGGAAAAGAAGTAAAGCTGTCACTCTTTTCAGATGACATGATACTATACATAGAGAATCCTAAAGATGCTACCAGAAAACGACTAGAGCTAATCAATGAATTTGGTAAAGTAGCAGGATACAAAATTAATGCACAGAAATCTCTGGCATTCCTATACACTAATGATGAAAAATCTGAAAGTGAAATCAAGAAAACCCTCCCATTTACCACTGCAACAAAAAGAATAAAATATCTAGGAATAAACCTACCTAAGGAGACAAAAGACCTGTATGCAGAAAATTATAAGACACTGATGAAAGAAATTAAAGATGATACAAATAGATGGAGAGATATACCATGTTCTTGGATTGGAAGGATCAACATTGTGAAAATGACTGTACTACCCAAAGCAATCTACAGATTCAATGCAATCCCTATCAAACTACCACTGGCATTTTTCACAGAACTAGAACAAAAAATTTCACAATTTGTATGGAAACACAAAAGACCCCGAATAGCCAAAGCAATCTTGAGAACGAAAAACGGAGCTGGAGGAATCAGGCTTCCTGACTTCAGACTATACTACAAAGCTACAATAATCAAGACAGTATGGTACTGGCACAAAAACAGAAAGATAGATCAATGGAACAGGATAGAAAGCCCAGAGATAAACCCACGCACATATGGTCACCTTATCTTTGATAAAGGAGGCAGGAATGTACAGTGGAGAAAGGACAGCCTCTTCAGTAAGTGGTGCTGGGAAAACTGGACAGCTACATGTAAAAGTATGAGATTGGATCACTCCCTAACACCATGCACAAAGATAAGCTCAGGGTGGGTTAAAGACCTAAATGTAAGGCCAGAAACTATCAAACTCTTAGAGGAAAACATAGGCAGAACACTCTATGACATAAATCACAGCAAGGTCCTTTTTGACCCACCCCCTAGAGAAATGGAAATAAAAACAAAAATAAACAAATGGGACCTAATGAAACTTAAAAGCTTTTGCACAGCAAAGGAAACCATAAACAAGACCAAAAGACAACCCTCAGAATGGGAGAAAATATTTGCAAATGAAGCAACTGACAAAGGATTAATCTCCAAAATTTATAAGCAGCTCATGCAGCTTAATAACAAAAAAACAAACAACCCAATCCAAAAATGGGCAGAAGACCTAAATAGACATTTCTCTAAAGAAGATATACAGACTGCCAACAAACACATGAAAGAATGCTCAACATCACTAATCATTAGAGAAATGCAAATCAAAACTACAATGAGATATCATCTCACACCAGTCAGAATGGCCATCATCAAAAAATCTAGAAACAATAAATGCTGGAGAGGGTGTGGAGAAAAGGGAACCCTCTTACACTGTTGATGGGAATGTAAATTGATACAGCCACTGTGGAGAACAGTATGGAGGTTCCTTAAAAAACTACAAATAGAACTACCATATCACCCAGCAATACCACTACTGGGCATATACCCTGAGAAAACCATAATTCAAAAAGAGTCATGTACCAAGATGTTCATTGCAGCTCTATTTACAATAGCCCGGAGATGGAAACAACCTGAGTGCCCATCATCGGATGAATGGATAAAGAAGATGTGGCACATATATACAATGGAATATTACTCAGCCATAAAAAGAAACGAAATTGAGCTATTTGTAATGAGGTGGATAGACCTAGAGTCTGTCATACAGAGTGAAGTAAGTCAGAAAGAGAAAGACAAACACCGTATGCTAACACATATATATGGAATTTAAGAAAAAAAATGTCATGAAGAAACTAGGGGTGAAACAGGAATAAAGACACAGACTTACTAGAGAATGGACTTGAGGATATGGGGAGGGGGAAGGGTAAACTGTGACAAAGCGAGAGAGAGGCATGGACATATAAACACTACGAAACGTAAGGTAGATAAGTGGGAAGCAGCCGCATAGCACAGGGAGATCAGCTCGGTGCTTTGTGACCGCCTGGAAGGGTGGGATAGGGAGGGTGGGAGGGAGGGAGACGCAAGCGGGAAGAAATATGGGAACATATGTATATATATAACTGATTCATTTTGTTGTGAAGCTGAAACTAACATACCATTGTAAAGCAACTATACTCCAATAAAGATGTTAAAATGAAAAAAAAAAAAAAAAAGAAAGAGGAAATTGGCTCAGTGGAAATTCACCACTGACGCTGTAGAAGTAGTTCACAGCTCATGCCCTATTCTGCTGATGACTCAGTCGTGGTATCTTAGTAGAGGAAAGGTGAGGCCTTTGCAATATCTGCTGGAGAAAGTATTGATCATAGAGTAAATCAGGAGCAGACTCAGTCCATACACTGAAAGCATTAAGCAGACATTACAACAATTTTAGCCACAGAACATGTAGTACGAGTCTTTCAGACAAATTCCTTTACCAGCTGGCATCCCGAACTGTGACTTTCCTCTGACTTTGCTATCAACTTCAGCTATATCTTCAATAGTAAAGAAGCAGGAAATGATGCAATTACTTAGGAAAACCTGATCAATAAATAACCTAGGAAATTACAACTGCATAGTCTTCCAGAGTTTTCTGTAATATCAACAACAATGGGAAAAACACATACATGAAATATGGGCCATGACAAAGATCTAGGTTAATATAGCTATTCCCTTGATTAGCTGAGTTACTTCAAGTTAATCAGTTAAATTCTAGGTCTCCTTATCTATACAATAATAATAATACAAGTAATAAAACACTTCATTCAGCTGTTAGGATGCCAAAAACAGTTGTCACACGGGCAAGCCCTTTGTATGTTATTAAATGCTATAGAAATGTGGCACATTATTCCTGCTCATCATTTTACTCCATCCTCCCAGCAGCTCTGTAAGGCCAGCTAGGGTGGAAATCACAGACAAGCCTAGCAGCATTCAGCCACACAGCTGTGATAGACCCAGTCACCGACCCAAGGCAACAAGGACATGAAGAGTGCCACAGACATTCCCGTGATACAGAAACTCTCAGTCATGGCAGCATGGACTCAGACTCGTGTAATTACCATACTATGACAGGGCCAGCTGGACACAGGGACATGCCCAATGTTTCTGAAAATCAACACAGCACTGCGTTCACAATATCACAGACAAGAGACAGAAATACACATATATACTTGTTGTACAAGTGAGGGAACTGAGGTTAGATAATTTAGATGATTCCCCTAAGTCCACCATAAATGATAGATCCAGGATGTGAGAAAAGGAGTTCTGCTCCAATGAACTGAACATTTATTGCATCACTGGCCTAATTTCAGAAAGGAAGTATCATATATCCCAATACCAACCACTGTTCTCACGTATTATGTGAATCAGTTACGCCTTTGTTGACCAGAGTTTACCATATAAGCTTCTTGCCATACCCTATCCTCTTTCTAAGATACTTTGGCCAGAAAAGAGTCTGATGATCACGAAACTGAGGGTAATCATCAGTTAGCGCCATTAAATTACAACTTGCTTGATAAATAATGAACCATAACCTGCCTTCACTGGTCAAGTTTGCTCTGATTGTTTTTACAAAAATATGCATGTCTTCCAAGTGTCACAAACCTGGTTCGATAACAATCACAGAATTTCAAAACTAAGAGATGATCTTTATAATTCCCTTATATTAGAGAAGAATTCAGAGGAGTTAATTGACTTCCCCTAGGTTGCACAGCTGATCTGTGACAGAGCTAGACCAGATCTAGGTCTTGGATGCATCGTCCTAGACTCCTTTCACTCCCTCTTCTCAGCTGTGCACCATCTTTAGAATCTCAGCTGATGTGCCAATGGGAGGGCCATGTCCTTGGTGGGCATGACCGGGAAGGTATGCCTCTACAGCATAGCATGCACACTGAATGATAGGTGGAAACAAAAGAACATTATTTAGACCCTGAGGACATAAGTGTCCATTGTGAAGTATTGGTTTGGCTTTTCTGTAATAATAAGAGAAGAAATAAAAAGAGCCAAGAGGAAAAAACCATCTTGTTGCCAAGCTAATAACTCACATCATTAGACATTTAAATGATTAACGCAATATTTAAAAGAGCAGTTGTAGCCTTGCATGAGATGATCTATTGGCTAAATAGGCTCCAAGACATTTTGAAGAAGCAAAGAGTAGTAATTATCATGCAAGAGGTTTTTAATGGGGACCCAAAAGGCAGCAGCCAGAGACAGAAAAGCAGCGTTAGCAACCTCAGTGCCTGTAACCGCAGCAAGATAGACCAGGAGCTTTTATTTTCTCCTCTTCTGTCCTAATATCCAAACTCATTTCCCTAGATTCACTTCAGATTTTAGGGGTGTCCCCTGAAAGCAGTTATTGTGGGTCCAACCCAGCTGAGCCACATTAGGACACTCATGTTTAAGAGAAGAGCTTCCATTTCTAGTTGGTCTCTGACTTAGAGTTGCATGCACTGTGCCGTATACCTGGGCAAAGTCCAACTGGCTACCTTTCCTTTCATCAAAGAGAAAGGCTAGCATGTGGCCAAGAAAGAAAGCAATATTTATCATTAGAATACAGGATTAGAGCTCGAAGAAGATGATTATCCTCAAGTCTGATGCTTTTTAGTGAGGAGCATAGCGGAGAGAAAGGTGAGCTGAGCTTCTGCCATGAGGGTGACCGTGTGTGTGCAAAAGGCAGTTAGGAAAAAGAAATTACCACTTTTGTGGATAAGGTGTTATTTATAGCATTCTAGAACTTTCAACCAAAATGAAGCCAAATTCTGCATTTCAGGAAATTAAGGACCAGGGAAGAGAAATAACTTTCCCAGATTCTGGGTTGTTAGTAGCTGGCTATGGGAACCCAGGTGTCCTGCCTCCTAGCCTAGGGCTTTTCTATAACTCCACAAAAAGATTTGTAAGTTATTAAGGGAAGATAACCTTGTCCTTCCTTCCTCTTTCCTTCCTCCCCTTCCCCTTTCCTCCTTATCTTCTATTTATTCAGCATTTATTGAGAACTTACTGTGTGCTGGGCATTGTTCTAAGTCCCTGAGCCACTGCTTGATGCAAAGTTCCTTCCTTCCTTCCTTCCTTCCTTCCTTCCCTCCTTCCCTCCTTCCTCTCTCTCTCTCTTTCTCTTTCCCTAGTATGTGATAACTACCCATAAATTTTTTTGATGTGAAATAACTATTTTATTGTGGCATTAATTTGAAATTTCATGATTACTAATGTGTTTGTCATTTTCCATGCTTTATTGGTCACTCTGAATTTCTTTTCTGTGAACACTTTGTGCATATCTCTTGTCATTTTTTTCTGTTGATTCCTATGTCTTTTTTAAAATTGAAGTGTAGTTAATTCACAATGCTGTGATATTTCAGGTGTATAGCAAAGTGGTTCAGTTATACATACATATATATATACATACATATATGTATATACATTCTTTTTCAGATTATTTTCCATTATAGGTTATTACAAGATATTGAGTATAGTTCCCTGTGCTATACAGTAGGTCCTTGTTGTTTATCTATTTATATATAGTGTATATATGTTAATCCCAAACTCCTAATTTATCTCCTCCACCCCCTTTCCCCTTTGGTAACCGTAAGTTTGTTTTCTGTGTCTGTGAGTCTATTTCTGTTTTGTAGATAAGTTCATTTGTATCATTTTTATAGATTGCACATATAAGTGATATCATATGACATTTGTCTTTCTCTGTCTAGCTTACTTCACTTAGTATGATAATCTCTAAGTCCATCCATGTTGCTACAAATTACCCATAAATGTTGAAAGAGAAAATAAGGTTTATATACAAGAATGAAAACATTTGTTATTTTTTTTTTGAATTAACCAATGAAATTTTGACCAGGCCAAGTTACATTCTACTGGACAATAAACTGCATTAAATTAAATTGCCATAGGTAATCTACATTTACATTTAGAATAATATAGAAACACCATCAGTTTTAAAGAATTTGATACATTTAGAGGAAATAAGTTACTTTTCAAAAAGTTTTTGAAGGTGTAGTGTCACATCTTCGTAAAGTATGGAGGCTTCTAATAGGACTTAAAGGGGGAATTAGTTAAACCAGCCAGTTAACAATTTAGAAATAATTTTAATCTATGACAAGAGCTGATGCTTCCTGCATTTATCCTGTAGCTCCACAGTACTGAGAATGTTAACAGGGAACAAGGTAAAGTGTCTGCTTTAAATTTCAGGACAAATGACTCATGGAGATCAACTCATAATTTGAATTAGGGCAATATTATCTCTGCCAGCATTCACAGCCAAGGTGAATGACTTTGGATTGGAAATGTCTCCCCCGAAGATGTGATATAAACCCAAGATATGGCTGCCAGCACTATTTTCATATTTCAGATTAATATGATCTTGGCATTTTCAAAACAATAGTGACATTTGATTCTTCTAGTTAACTAATCCCCTGTATGCTCTGTACTGCCTGCCAATGCCATCACACTCTGCTCTTTTGAGTTAGAAAGTTTTTTCCCTTCTCATCAGGGGCACATTCCTCAGTACTAATTTTAACTTTGCTGAAAAACCATGTGATGGAATGAAAAAGCAAAGTACTTCCTCACTGAACCAGGCTTGATATAAATTATTTAGTTAAAGCTATTTAATTTGGAAAAATGACCCAGATAAAAATTGGCAAAGAGAACAGGTCCAAAGATAAATACTCTAAGTTGTATATGGATTTCCCCCCCCACCTGCTGACAGTATTGATTTATAGTTGAGATTTCCTGACACTTTGTGCTTTTTAAAACAATTCTGTACATGTTTAGATTTTAAAATTGTTTTCATATTTTGTTGCTAATTCATTTTCTAGGAATTGTGCCTACTCTGCATTCTTTCCTAAAAGGTGGAAACAACCTAAATGCACAGCAATAAGGAATTGGTTGAACAAAATCATGGCATGCCTCCATAATGGAATACTATTTGGTCATTAAAAAGTGTGTTTCAGAAATATATATCTTGACATGAAATACACATGAGTTGTTGTTAGGCTTAAAAATCAGGTTAAAAAGTAGATTTTACCATATGAATCTATTGAGAATAATATATAATACAAGTATAATATACGTAAAACATAACATATAACGTAGAAAGGATTCTAAAATATTCTACATTTGTCCAAACCCATAGAATGTACAACACCAAGAGTGAACTGTAATGTAAACTATGGACTTGGGTGACTATGATATGTTAATGTACAATAGGTTTATCAATTGTGACAAATATACCACTCTGGTGGGGAATGTGGAAAATGGGGGAAGCTGTGCATGAGTGAGACAGGGGTAAATGAGAAGTCTATACCCCTTCCTATTGGTATCCTGTTCATCATATTATGGGAGCAGATAACTTGTTTCTTGAGTTTTACAGGCTCAGAGATGGAGGGAAATTGTGGCCCTGAATGGATAGTACCCATAGCTTTACCCATACCTGATTTAATAAGCAAACTGCTTTGCTCAGTTCCTGCCTCACAGCAAGTGCTCAGTAATCTTACCTGCTATTGGTATTGCTCTTGTTGTGAAATCACATTGGACTGTAAGAGGGTCTTGGTTCAGCTCTAATGTCTGCACCAAGATGGAGTAATGGTTCCATGCTATGTTTGTCCCTGGCACATTGGTTGTTATATAGAACATGGAAGTTGCTTTGGGTGAATTGGGCAGAGCCATTAACCCTTATACCTATTTTACCCATGAATTTACATAATAACAGAGGAGAGTGTGCAAGCAGCGTGATAAGTATCTTAACCCCATTCCACTAAAGTTTACAGTTACTAAAATATACCTGAAGATCCAGGATAGTTCTGACTCAGAGCTCAGTGGCAAGAGAGCATAACGGAGGGCCCCAGAAGATAATTCACATCTATGGTAAGAGAAGCCTGGGCAGCTGGATCAGCCTCTATACCTGTGCAAGACACTCTGGGCTGCTGGGCGAGAAAATGCAAATGGGAGCAAATGGCCTGGTCAAGGCACATCTCGTGGACAGGCAGTTAGCAGACAGGGGAATCAAACTTTGGTCTTTGATGGTAGCAGTAGTAGCAGTAGCGGTGTTAGCAAGTTTTGGAGCAAATAACATTTGGGTGAATAGTTGTAGAATCCTCTGGTCTTAGGAAGGTGCATCTGATTCAACCTTTATTAGTAATGAAGTATGAGAAGTCACAAAACCCAAATCTTTGCACATGAGTAAGGACCTCCTGGTAGTGCTGGATTTTGTGGGTGATTGAGAGCCCCAGGGAACCCTCAGGCTTCCCTGCCACGTTGGAGAGAAATGCACTCTGGGGTTGTTATTGTAGAGTGATATTGTTTATTCCCCAAACTACTATGGTTGAACATTACAATTTCTCTCTCATCATCGTCATCTCTCGACCATTACCATCAGCGTTGTCCTCATAATTGATTTGTGAGAAGACCAAATTCACGTTAATTTACTGAGACATTATTGCTTATTGACATTTTAAAGACTTGAAACAGTGAAGACAATAATGTAATATCTTTTTAAAAAATAAATTTATTTTATTTACTTTTGGCTGTGTTGGGTCTTCGTTGCTGTGCGCCGGCTTTCTCTAGTTGCGGCCAGTGGGGGCTACTCTTCATTGCGGTGCGTGGGCTTCTGTTGCCGTGAAGCACAGGCTCTAGGAGCGTGGGCTTCAGTAGTTGTGGCATGAAGGCTCAGTAGTTGTGGCTCGCGGGCTCTAGAGTGCAGGCTCAGTAGTTGTGGCGCACGGGCTTAGTTGCTCTGCGGCATGTGAGATCTTCCCGGACCATGGATCAAATCTTTGTCCCCTGCATTGGCAGGCAGATTCTTAACCACTGAGCCACCAGGGAAGTCCCTGTAATATCTTATTATAATAAATTAGTCCTTTATTTATGTTGCTCTGTGTAATATTGCATATCCCAGTTCTAAAGTTATTTCTCTATGTCGTACCAGAAGGACTGCAGACTCTATTATCATAATTCCTTTATTTCCCTTTGGGATCATAGCTTCAGGTCACGGTCACTCACTCTCCTTCTCACCTGGTGTTCTTCCTGGGAGGCTAGTCTTTGTTTTACACTGAATGACAGGAGGCACCAACTATGTACCGTCCACAGCAACAGAGGCTACCACAACTGTTTGGTATTCAGTATTATATTCCTTTCTCTTCCATCACATCAGCAATCACTGATATTTCCTACAATCATTTATTTCTGGCTGCAATCTATAGTAAATTTATCCAATGATGAAATAATGAACCTTTCTGTCTCTGTTAGTTTTTCCGAGGTTTTAAGCCTATTTCTTTCATTGCACTGTGATCCTGGGTTGAGACTAAGTTTCCAAGTTTATTTCTCAGGCACCTATGTTATGTGTTGGAGACTATTTGAACAAAGAACTACAGAAGGAGGCCTTTGTGGGAGATTTTGTGAGCTTATATCAGTTCTTCTGAATTTGGTTTGACATCCTTCTCTCCTCACTGTGCTCTGAAGTAAGGCGATGGTGCCTTGCACACAGTTGAAGAGGGCACCTTGGAGAAGTGGGAGAATAAGCCCCCAGAGAGCCACTGGATATATGCCTTGCTTCAGATGAGAGAGATGGTGATAAGAGCTGAGAAATTATAACAACAATATTGATGGTGTAATAGAAACTAGTCTTGAATTTATTGAGTGATTTCTAAGTACTTTACATGTACGATTACCTTCCGTTAACCCTGTAAATAAGTATTAGTATGAATCCTGTTTTGCAGATAAGGAGATCAAAGCCCAGGGAAGTTATGGAACTTGCTCCAGGTCACCCAGCGAGCAATGCAAGCAGGATTCCCATCCAGCCAGGCTGATCTGCGGTCTGTTCTCTTAGCCATTGTGTACACAGCTTCCTTTTGCTTGCTAGGACTGTGTCACACCTACTGATGACAACTCATTCTATTTATGAGATGGCCACAAAAGTTGAGTCATTTGGAGTTGCAGAGAGTTCTAGCCTTGCAATTTCTGAAGAATCTGGAGACACAAACAAGAGTGGAGGCCTTGAGGTGTGCAGGACACAAGGGAATGGGGACACCAGGGCCAAGTGGTAGCGAGTCCACAGCAAGCAACCTAAGCTAGATCAAGAACTGTTCCTAATACTCAGAGAGAGAGAAGAAATTTGGAGGATTTTTTTTACTCACTGCTCATGTCCTCTGTGTGAGGAGAGCGACATACAGCTTCCGACAGGATTAAAACAAGGATTATCTGTATTCTGATGGGGGTGAGAGGACCATGACTGGGTGGAAGATCCCAAACCCTTATAATCTGATAAAATTTTCAGACCCCTGCCCAGAAATATGTACGCGTGGTCATACCAATTTCGCATCCAAGTCCGGGTGGTTTAGGCCATAGAGATTAAAATATAAAATTCTGACTTTAACGTCGGGCTTATGCTAAACAAAAATATCTGTGTCTCTGAATCTTCGGTGTTGCGACGCAGCATTTCTTAAGGAAGAAAAGAGGCATTATTCTTGCCTTTGGACAGGTACCACAATGCCATCTGTGGTAGGAAGAATTCTGATGGCCCACCAAGATTCTTGGCACCTGATACGCACACACCTTCTCCCAGCTATTCAATCCAACACTAATCTAAGGACTGTTGTGAAAGAATTTTGCAGATGTAATTAAGGTCATAAAACAATTGATTTTAAAATAGGGAGATTATCTGCGTGGGTCTGATTTAATCACATCGAACCTTTGCAAAAAGTTCCCTCCAGCTGCTCAGAGAAGAGGAAGTCAGACTCCGAAAGTGTGAGAAGCTTTTGAAGCTTCATTGCTGCTTTGACGATGGAGGAGACCACATGGCAAGGAATGTGGGTGGCCTTTAGGGGCTGAGAGTAGCCTGTGGCTGATGCCAACAAGGAAACAGAGACCTCAGTCCTACAGCTGCAAGGAGATGAATTCTGCCAACATCAAGAATGAGCCTGGAAGCAGATTTTTCCTTGGAAGCGGATTTTTCTCCAGATGAGAATCCAGCCCTGCCAACACTGTCATTTCAGCTTTGTGCTACCCTGATTGAAGATCTCATCATGCCGGACAAGACTTCTGATCTATGGCATTATGAGCTAATAAATAGACATTGTTTTAAGCTGCTTCGTTTAGTAATTTGTTACGTGGCAATAGAAAACTAGTACAACATCTCCCCAAGCTGTTCAAGGGCGCTCCAGAGAGGACAAAATGTTCCCATTGCAGCAAATACCGAAGAGGGAAGATGAATTCTCTCTTTGCCTTGTGCACAGGAATGCACCTTTAGAAGTATTTTTCTTCCCTAAGATTGGAGAGCTAGGTTTCAAACAGCTGGTTTGAACCCACCAGCTCTACAGAAAGAGTCTTACTGTGAGGACCCTTGGAATTTAAAATGTGATATATGAGCACTGATTTTATCTATTTCCCTCCTTTTTTAAAATTGGATATGGTAAAGCTAAATTTTCACTTTAACAATGTACTCTAGCTTCTAACTCCTTAAGGAGTTAATGCCCCTCCTGAAGTGTCTCACAATCTTTTAACTTCTCCATTCAGGAGCTTTCATTCTTACTGGCATGTGGGATGCATCCTACCTCCCCCGCCGCTCCCCCACCTTTCCCTAGACTCTCTATCAAAGGAAGCAGTGAACTTCCTTTCCACTCCAGTCACATTTCACAGACTCTGTCATAGAGACCAGCAGCTGGCATGACCACAGCCCACAAAGTCATTCGGAGTGGCAGGGTGGGGGGCCACTTTTCACAATAGATGGAAAAGCTCTTCTCTCTTGGTGGAGAAATTTTACGAGAGATTCTACCCCCTACCCCAATTTTTTTCCATATCAAATTTAGTAAAAAAAATTAGAATCAATACATAACTTAATTAAAACAATAGATTGATCATGTGATCTGGAGATGGTGACACCTATTTCTGCAAGGTGCCTGAGATGCAAGCAGGTAGGTTGCACAGAAACGCTAAGTCCGTAATCAATACAATGAACTATTTCCAGACTCACCAGCCTGATAAAATCGAGCAATCAATTGCTCTGTAATATAGGTCTGGTACAAGCAGGATTAAAGATATTATTTTTTTTTAAAGTCCTACCTCTTGATTAACTATTGCTGGAAGTTCTTAGAATTAATCCTTCTCCCTTCACTCTCAGTCAAATACCCCCAACTTTTTTTTTTTTTTTTTTTTTTGCGGTACGCGGGCCTCTCACTGCTGTGGCCTCTCCCGTTGCGGAGCACAGGCTCCGGACACGCAGGCTCAGCGGCCATGGCTCACGGGCCCAGCCGCTCCGCGGCATGTGGGATCTTCCCGGACCGGGGCACGAACCCGTGTCCCCTGCATCGGCAGGCGGACTCTCAACCACTGCGCCACCAGGGAAGCTCACCCCCAACTATTGAATCTACCGATCACATTCCACAGGGGCAAGAGAGCTTCCAAGTATAAAAAGGAAAATTACTTGCCCCCTGCAAAGACAAAAAATAAAGCCACCTCTCTTGCTAATTCCATTCCTAACAGTCCCAAGCTGCTGCTCATATAGAAAATTATGTTGTTCTAAAAGCAATAATGAATTTGAAAATATCTCATGCTCCAGAAATCTGCTTCCAGAATTATTACAAAATTCTGCATTCTACAAACAACGCCCCATTAATCCCCCTATTGACTTGCTTCCTGGTGCACTTCTCTGGAGCTGCTTTAAGTGCACAACAGGGCACTGAAATATTTTATATAAATAAATAAAGGAGAACTGGGTACCAAGTAGTGTCAAAGATCTTTACTATTTGGCAGTGCTAAATGCCTACCACACCTTGGTTAGCCACTGAAAAAAATCACTTGACATACTTGCTAGAAATGTCTCCAGTTGCCTTAGAAAAAAAAGACCCAGACACAAAAGCAGTCGATGTCCAGCCCCATCATGAAAGCAGAGAGTCTGCAGATGAGAGATGCTTGTAAGGCTATCTAAGAAAGTCTGCAGAAAAAGTTCAGAAATGAGGAAAATGTTTTGAGAGGAAGGGAATATAGAGCCAAATAGACCCAAAGATACTGCTTCACAGAGAAAGCAGAAATCTAAGTCCTTATTTATTCCTTCATTCAACGTACAAGTCAAAAACTTGTTATTTACCAGGCACTGCACTAGGGCAAAGGTTACAAGATGAATAAGACACAGCCCTCGGAACTTATGCACTGGAATGTTAGAGAAAAACTGGGTTGGGGTGGGTAAGAGAAGTAAAATGGAAAAGAACCTAAAGGAGAATTTGGGTCCAGCCAAGGGAACACTGGGTGTCATTTTGCACAGGTCTCACTGTGGGACAAATTTTAAAAGTTGTACAGTATATAGAAAAAAATGAAACACAAAACACCACGTTTGGTACCACTTAATTGGGATCTTTTTGCCCCAGAAGAGTACATAGGAAGTTGATGGATGGAGCCTGCTGGTGAGAAAAGGCCAGGCTGGGCTGGGCACAGGCAAGATGGTGAGGAGGGTAAATGGGTGATGCCATGAGCTTTCCTACAGCTTCTACGTCTCCATGGAGATAAAAAATTTTGTCAAGATCTGATTCTTTGGTTCTCATACACTGGGCTCTGACAGCTCAGCCATGGCTGGCTGCCACTAAACGAAATCACTTTAAGTATCCATTCAGACCACTTATGTAATCAGGTTGAATCTATTTCTTCAATGAAGAGAAGAAGGCTTCTACATACACTGACAGCTCTTGAACCCTGATAGCACACTTATCACAGATTCCCCAGAAGCTTGCTCTGAGCAACACTTCACATTTGCCATTTGATTAACTGAAGGCAAATGGCAGAGATTTCTTCTTAACTGGGTTCATTTAAGAGCTATTGGCTAATTTTGGTTGGATTCTTCAGTAGGAGAGGGAAGAGGAGAGGAAAGAAAGGGACTGGAAGCAAGAGGAAGAGAGAGGAAATGTAAGGATGGAGAACAAAGAGAGACCACTTGGTAGCAAATTTGTCTCTTGTTTATTTTAATACATGATTATTAGGCCCTCAAGCCTGAGATTACTTTGATTTGGTTTTATATCATCCTCATGCCATCCTCACTCCAAATAAGAGATTTTATTCAACAGTTGAAAGGATTCTTTTTTCTTAAAATCCAGTTTCTCTGATAAACTCTGGGCAAATCTCAACAGGCTACCTCATATGTACAATCCTAGATGTGGTTTGGTTTAGTGGCATGACTTAAAGGAGTCATGAAACTTTCATCTAGTTTTAGCAGTAATAAATTAATTGTGAGACCTTGTTTGGGAAGCTCCTTTACCTGTCGGAGCCTCAGTTTCCTAAGAGGCCTGGCTTGGATGATGGCTCACAGCTCTACAATTGTATGATGTTCATTTCTGGGCAACCGAGCACTCCTGATATCCTTTGTCTTTTGTATCAATTATGAGTCTTTGTTTTGGTACAGTAATTCTTGCAGGTCCTAACAGCACATTTTGTTGCCACAATACAACACTGGAAAAAAACACATAATTCTAGGGAGATTTAGCGTATTTATTTATCATGAAGCTAACTTTGAGTTATTATCTGGTTTAGGCCTGTAAGTTTTATTTGGCCAAAATGAATTTAGGAGGTGGTGGGAAAATAATTTTCCTACTGTTTGCACAGGTATCCTTTGATATGACCCATCAATCTCCCTTGAACTGAGGCCTGCTTTGTTTAAAATTTGCACCACTTGTAGTCTAAGATTCTAAACCTCCAAACAGAAGCAGAGACAGAAAGCATGCTCAGGCAAAGGACTTGAGCAGGACTGGGAGGAATAGCACGCTAAGGACAAATTCAAACGTAAGCATTCGGAGGATTAGTATCCCAAGGAAAAGCCTTTTCATCTTCTCCATTTTTGACTAATCAAAATAAATCTTTAAAATTACACTGTGGCTGAGAATTCATTTTTCACCCCTTTGGAGAAAAGCAGAAAGAAAAATCAAAAGCATCCAGAGGCAGATCTATAGCTACAGTGACAGATATGAATAGGTAGCACACAGGATCCTTCAGGGTGGATTCCAGGGACTGAGTACAGGTCAGGAAGATCCTGAACTTGCAATTAATTATTTAGAAAGTGCTTTCCTCGCTGCTAAGTAAACACATAATAGTCTCTGGAAAGGGAATTTGTTTGAATTCTCAGCCCTGAAGCGAAGCAGTCAGGCAGGGCTGCTGCATGCATTTCTAACTGCAAAATGAAGAGGTTCCTGTGAGAGGTATCCCTGATTTGCAGCATGACTCTGCTCTCAGGATCTTAGCCTAAGGAAGCAGAAGATGGTGGGGTCTTTGGGAAAAATGGTGATTAAAAAGAATTGATTAGTAACCCTAAGTGAAAGGAAAAAGGGAGATGTAAATATTACACATTCACTGAAATTTCTCGCCCTTTCGCAAAGGAGAGTCATAATTAAGGTGAGTGGTGCTGGGCATTTGAGGATGCTCACCCTGAGAGGCTACTAAGTTGCAAAAGGGAGCCAGGCTTGTCGAAAGGTGATGATGGAGACTTGCTGAGCCTGGTGGCCATTTGGGTAACAACCAAAATAATAGGACACTCATGGAGGATATGCTAGGTCAATACAATGAACAGTAGCAGGGAGGGAGCCATGTGGTCACATGACTGAATGTCTCTACAATATATATTATGACTATACTAAAAGACAGTGTGATGGAGGGATGAGAAAAGAACAAATGAAGTGCTAATGGAGCACAGAAGTGAAAAATGTGATCTTACTTTGGGAGAACCAAGAGAAACATCCTGAAGGAGAACCTGGAAGGAAGAGGGGAAGGACTTGGTAGGCAGAGGTGGTGGCAATCCTTTCCAGGCTGAAGGTACCATAGGAGCAAAGGCTCTAAGGCAGCAAGTAATAGGGAGTGATTTGGTGCAGCTGAAACATAGCACGTGAGAGGGGAAAGATAATAGGAAACTAAGTGGGAAAGGGTATTTGGGGCCAGATTGTTAACAGTTTTAGACACAAAATGTTTTTGAGCTTTATTCTGACAGCAACAGGAGAGGGACACAGTTAGAATTGAAGGACGTGGGGTGACCAAGAACTGCTATGAGGCAACAGTGTAGGTGAGAGTTAATGTTGACCACAATAGAGGGAGTTCAGCGAAAGAGATGGGGGTGAGAAACATCATGGAACCAGAATGTACTGGATTTGATGGCTCATCCCATATGGGGAGTAGAGGACAGGAATGAGTAGTTAAGGGGTAGAGTTTTAAGCCTGGGTGAGTAGATGCACAGCCATGCCATGAGCAGAGGTAGAGAACACAGAAAAAGAAGGAGGATGGCAGAGGATAAAAGGCCTGAGGATAGAGAGTTCCATATGGGGTGGGCTATGATACGAGAACAGGGAAACATGCCCAAGAAAGTGTCCTGGTTACCTAAATGCAGACCTAGAAGCCGTCCCAGAAGACTGACCTGGAGACAGAATTGGAGGCATCCCTCATACAGGTGATAATCGAAGTCAAGATTAAAACAACAAGGACAGGTTAACCAAGGGAGGAGGGAAGAGGAATGTGGACGACGTTCTGGGAGATGACAACAGGCAGGGAGCAGAGAGTGGAAGGCGTACGTGCAGAAGGACAGGGACGAGGGAGTCGGAGAGGACAAAGAACCAAAGATCCAGCCTTCTGAAAGCAGAGGGAAGGGGACAGTTTCAAGGATGGCTGATGATGTTCACCAGGGCTCAAAGGCTGCTGGGAAGCCAAGGGGACAGAATTGAGGTCCTAAATCGGCATCAGTGATCTCCAAAAGAGTGGTGTCCATCATGGGGCAAGAGGGTGAAGAGTGGGTTAGGAGTTTAGACGTGGAAACAGCATGTGTTATAATTAAATTATAAAGCTCTCTTCCTTATTTACAGAGGAAATAGGTTGGGCATTGAAATGCCATGGTGATAGACAAGGGCTTGAAAAAGGTAAACATTTATTCAATAGGGTACTTTTTTGTATTCTTATTTCAAACCTAGAAATCCACTTACTCTCATGTAATCTAAAGTAAACTGAACCAATAAACAAAACAATTTAGCTAAACATGTGTTCGTGCTTCATTCAGCACACAGCGTAGAACTAAATCCCCCTACAGAGGTGCAGCATGTCCACGGCTCACATTTGCTGAATTTTCTGTGTTACCTTTAGAAACTATGGTAATAATTAAAATGAATATTCCACAAATATTACTTGAGTCCTTACTACCTTCCTGGATTGTATTGGGGACCAAACTGTTCCTCTCTGCTTTTGCTGACCTCACATTTTCCCCACAGGTACGGTGTGAGTGCCATAACTTTAAATATTCAGAACCAATATTCAAACACAATCCTGCAGGGTTGAGGTGGGAAGAGGCAGGTACCCACCGTGAGGTCTGAAGATCTGAGTTTAGGTTCTAGCTCTGCTCCTGACCTGTTGATAACTTTGGGCTAGTTATCCAATATCCTTTTCTTTATCTGCTAATTGAACTCTTTAGTACCTGCCAGGCACCTTATGAAATTTCACTTAACTCTCCCAGCAAACCTGGAGAGGAAGGCAACAACCTTCATTTCACAAATGGAAACCTACGTTAAATTTGATCTAAATCCAAATAAAATATATGGGATTATATTTCTCTCTGGTTCCCTACCCGAAACTATACTCCCTTCCCAACATTTCTGATATCTTTTTCCTGCAATATTTTTCTATCTAGTTTTATCAGCATATATTTACTTATCTTGTTTATAGTCTGTCTTCTCCACTAGACTGAAAGCTCTCATAGGGAAGGAACTTTTGTTGTTTTGTGTATGCTGTATCCTCAGTATGTAAAACATGTAACAGGTGCTTGATGAATATTTGTTTAATGAAAAACTGCACTGAACATATGAATACACTTACACTGATATGTAACTGATGCAAATATGTGTATTTGAATAGATACACAGATGTGTGTTAGATATAGTGTTCACATAAAATAAGACTAGGTTCTCAAGTTTATTTTGTTTGATTTCTTGCAAAGTGCAGAATTGAAAATTTAAAAATGGAACCACCAATATTCTGATATGTCCCATTTGAACTCTTCTATGGCTGTACTGCTTTGTCAACGATCTGGGAAATTCCTTCCTTATTATTTTCCTCCTAAGTCCATGGAGGGTTGATATTTGGGAAGCTTGGATTTTTCTTCCAGCCCCATTGCTCGGTTTAACTCTCTGGCTGCCCACCAGCTGGTTCCTGTCTTTCCCCCTAGACAATCTCTCTATCATCCTTAATGAGTTCAGTGCCTTTTGTCGTGAGATCATTCTATGATCTGAGAAGCCAAAATAATCCCATTTGAGCCTTTGAAAATTATAAACCTTTAAAACTGGATGATATTTGTAGAGCATTTAGTCCAAGTGAAAGAAGGGGAGAAGAGAGAGAAGGAGGCCAAAGACATTTTATGGAGGAGGAGACTCAAACCCAATGGGCTAGGTAGCTTGTTCACAGCACAAGTGAATGTGGAGTAGAAACTAGAATCATTCCTCGGACTTACACTGTGTGATATCACTGGTTCTCAATCTGCTGCCTAAGAGCATAGCCTGGGAGCTTTGACAAAATAAGGGTGACCCCACATTCATGTATTATGAATTAATTGGTCTGCAGTGGGATCTGGGCATTTGTGTGTTTTAAAAGCCAGATGTGCATCCAGGGTTGAGAATCACTGAATCATATCCTGCCCCTTCTCAGTACGTTACCTAGATATAGCCATGTCTGGCCTTTCAGAGTAATATAGTCAACTTGTTTATCTACACAGTTGTGAGAAAAGGCAAATTCTTAATCTAATGTCTATGGATTATAGTTATATTTTCCAAAGTATGATTGGTTCATGCTGATTATACAGACCAGGAGAAATGCTGGATTTATTGTTAATTGGAGGAGTGCTTGGTTGTTACTCCTATGGCTACTGGACTGTAATTTCTCTTCTCTTGGAGATTTCTGGAGAGAAATATGATAGAAGAAAAAAGGTGAGAAAAACTAAACAAGATCAGGGTGGCAACTGGGTATTTGTAAGAGGCAGTAATATTTTGAAAAAAAAGTTAGAAAAAGCTCCATTGGAACATATTGTAAGGGTTCTTACCTACCTTTCTCCTCCAAAGTAGATAACGTTTTACAGCTCCCTGAGTGTAATAACTGTGGAACAAAAAGAGAGAGCCTCCCAGCACAGTAAAGGAAAGGTCTGAAATCAACATTAATAGGAATATCAGACAAACTGGATAGTAGGAAGACTTTGGACCAGAATCAGGAAGCAGCCCCCATCAACAAGGCTTTCAGAGCAAGACCCAGATTAAGAGAAAGGATATTGAAATCCTGAGCTTCCCCAAGAATTCTATGTTTGCATGTAGTCTATAGAAACTATTTAGTATTTCCCTTAATTAACGCAGTAAATACAATTTCTAAATCTGCTGAATTAACCTAATTTTGTTGTGTCCTGGCCTGATCCCTTCAGCGTATCTAGCTTTTCACTCGGCTTCCTTCCTTGTCACACTTTCATCTCTTCTCCTGGGGAGTCTATTAAAAATTCCCTAATCTACCTCATTTATTGAGGCCATGCTTCACTGTCTCATATACCAAACCTTTTGAGGAATGCCCCTCAAAGGCAGAAGCTGAACAATTGGGCAGTACAGGATGACAGTAGCAATTTAAGACAATGCTAATAAGGGACCCACTGTAAACTGGATTCAGATCTGATAGGGAAGTATTTGGGGTTAAATTCAAGAGTCTTTCTATTCTTCTTGCATAAGTAAGCACTTTTTAAATTCTTAACATCTTTATTGGAGTATAATTGCTTTACAATGTTGTGTTAGTTTCTGCTGTATAACAAAGTGAATCAGCTATATGTATATATGTATCCCCATATCCCCTCCCTCTTGCATCTCCCCCATCCCACCCCTCTAGGTCCTCACAAAGCATCGAGCTGATCTCCCTGTGCTATGCAGCTGCTTCCAACTATTTTACATTTGGTAGTGTATATATGTCAATGGCACTCTCTCGCTTTGTCCCAGCTTACCCTGCCCCTCCCTGTGTCCTCAAGTCCATTCTCTATGTCTTCGTCTTTATTCCTGTCCTGCCCCTAGGTTCATCAGAACCATTTTTTTTTTTAGATTCCATACATATGTGTTAGCACATGGTATTTGTTTTTCTCTTTCTGACTTACTTCACTCTGTATGACAGACTCTAGGTCCATCCACCTCACTACAAATAACCCAATTTCATTTCTTTTTATGGCTAATAGTCCATCGTATATATGTGCCACATCTTCTTTACCCATTCATCTGTCGATGGACACGTACGTGGTAAGCAGACTTTTGGAAGTTGGTTTCCCACTTGTAGGTCTCTAGAGTACCGATAAGTACACTAAGCCAGACACGTGTCTTTATCAAATGCCTCTGCCCCCACTAGGGTTATTTATGAGGCTATCCAAGCCCTCATCTTACTCCCAAGGAACAGCCAAATCCCAGGAGGCTCTGGGCCAATGTGTCACTCTGCCAGCTTGAGGCAGCAAGGGCATCAGTCATCAGAAGGGCATTTTCTGTGAGGTGTGAGTCATCACCCCTCCCTGGATACTGAGCTTTCAATATTGACAGGTGCTCCCAGAAGCAGCCCTTAGGAAAAGTCACTTTGATGAAACCTGGTAACTGGAGGACTGAGGTGAAAATGCAAATTTCTTATTATAGGCTGAGAAGCCCACAAAGCAATGTCAGGCTAGAAAAGCTGAAATTTACCTAATTGCTTGTTGTCTTGGGTCTTGAATGCAGGCTTCATTGGTCTGTTCCTCCTCCTTCCTGTACCAAAGTGTTGTCTCCACCTTTCACAGCCAGATTCTCAGACAACTGACACAGTGTGCTTTCTCTTTCTCCAGAGCACTGTATCTCATACTCATTTAATTTGACCTCTGTTGCCATTATTCTTTGAAAATTCCACTGTAGGGAATAGGAACCGCTCTTTATGCTGCTTTCAGCCTAGGTCAGTGCTTTGTACATCGTAAGGATTTAATGAATATTTTAATTTTAACAAATGCATTGGTTATTCATTATGTTATCAGAGGCCACTGCTGACTTCCTAATTAATACATTTTTTTCTTCGCTGACTCTCTAAGAGATGCTATCGCCCTGCCTCACATCCTTGAAACTATCTCTGCCTTCACGGGGTATGGAGTAAAATGACCACTAGATTTCGCAGCCACATGACCTTCGCTGAATCCTCGATCCAGCATTTACAATCTGTGTGTGACTTTGGTGAAGTCACAATCTTTCTAATCTCACTTCTTTCCTCTACAAATCTCTTTCTACCTGACAGAGTTGCGGTGAGGATCAAATGGACTCATAGTAAAGTACTTTGTAAACTAATCAATGTGCGTATATATACATACATGTATACATACATCCATTTCAAATTGAATCGACCCTTTCTTTTTTTTTTTTTTTTTTGCGATACACGGGCCTCTCACTGTTGTGGCCTCTCCTGCTGCGGAGCACAGGCTCCGGACGCACAGGCCCAGCGTCCATGGCCCACGGGCCCAGCCGCTCCGCGGCGTGTGGGATCTTCCCGGCCCGGGGCACGAACCCGTGTCCCCTGCATTGGCAGGCGGACTCTTAACCACTGCGCCACCAGGGAAGCCCGAATCGACCCTTTCTTACTGTACCTGCCTCACTATATTGTGGGGAGGATAAAATTAATGATATGTATATATGCAAGTACCTAGCACAGAGGAGGCTTAGATGAGGAGAAGGACTGGGTCACGCATCCGAGGGGAGAAACACTCCAAGCAGAGGCACAGCTAGTGCGATGATGCTACGGAAGGAAAGGGTTTGCATGCACGAGGAAAAACAAACAATGGACTGATGTGGCTCAAGTATAGGGAGCGAGGGCAGGAGTGACATGTGTCGCATACGGAAAAATAAGCAGGGGACAGGCCACATAGAAATGGTAGAAATTTGATTTTCTTCTAAGTGCAGTGGTTATCTTTTGAAACTTCTGAGTAAGGGAGTGGAATGATCTCATTTAAATTTTTAAAATATCACAATGGCCACTGTGTGGGGAGCAGACAGTAATGGGGCCGGCACAGAGATGATTTAGGAGGTGTTGCAGGCACCCCAAGGCTAACTGATGGGGGCTTCTCTTAGGGAGGCAATCATAGAGGTGAAAACAGTGGGCACGTAGGGATATGTTGCTGAGGAAGAGCCAGCAATCAAATATAAGTGCTTTTACTGACATTTAATGCTCCTCATGGTTTGGCTACAACCGTTTACCCTAACTTTTAACTTACATTTCACTCCTACATGCCTGTCGGTGCTGTCCAAGCTGTGGTTCAATTAAGCCCCTTTGTGCATTCCTGCACCCATGCCTGGTTCACGTCTCCTCATTAAAATGCCCTCTCTATATAAGTAATCTTTAAACAATCTGATTATGAATATGTCCCCATAATATGTGTGTTTATTTTATAAACTGTATGCATGTATATTATTAGTTCATATAGTAAATATTAGAAAGCCTAATTTAAAAAATATATAAAAAGTGAACACATATGAAAGTTCTAGTATTTCTCCATCCACTCCAGTAGATGTCCTGTGAACCTCACCCTGCCCCCCCCTCGAGGTAAGCACATCTCACTCGGTGAACACATCTCTAGGCTGTCAGTTTCTACCAACTTTTTAAGATTTAATTCAAGCTGCTTTTTCCTACGGAATTTTCTTAACCACTCATTCTTTCTCTCTGAAGTCCTATAAACACTTGAATTCTACCACCTTCATTCAATTTAGCATTTATCACTCACCATTTATTGTGCTGTACTCTGTCATGTCCTATCTTGCGTCACCTGGACTACAGGCTCCTTCAGAGCACTGACTAATGGCTTAGACTCATTTTAAGTTATGATATTTATTGACTGGAGGAAGACTCTAATAATAAAAAACAAATCTTTTTAGTCGTGGACATCAAGGGTAGTTCATTAATTCAACAAAAATGACCACTGAGTCTCTAATACAGAGCTATCAGCAAGGTCTCCTTTCTCATAAAGCTGGTAGTTGAGAGGGAGGGTGAAAGCAAATAAATAAATAAATAAATAATAAATATTGTAAATAATGGTCCAAGATAATTTAAAATGATGAGTGATCAGTTCTACGGAGAAAACCACGTAGTAGGAATGTTGGTTGGGGTTAACGTGATGAATGGAGACCTCTGAGGATGACCCATTGTATCTCTCTGTCCTATAGGATGGGAAGATTCCAGAGTTAAGCTTAACTGAGGTGAGTTAAAGATGCTTGTCACTGCAGGTATACGGTTTACTTTTCACCATCTAGTTCTATTCCTACCTCCATGGTCACTGAGATTATAAAAGAAGTTTCTTTGTCATCGTGACCAATTCTACTTTTGAAAGGCTAGCCAGTAACTTAAATGTAAGTATAATAAATCAGTCAGGCTAACGCTAGCCACTCTCACAAATGAATTCCAAAATATCAGTGGCTAACCCACAATACAGTCTAATTTCTTGTTTATGTAACAGTTCAATGTGGGTGTTCTTTGTCTGCACGTGACCTTTTGAGATCCAGACTTCCTCCATCTTCTGGCCCCATCCTCCTCTAGGACCTCAGAGTTCTCCACATTTAGCCAGAGGATGGGGAAAGAAAGGATCACATATGGGAAGATTTTGTGTACCTGCAATAAAAGTGGCGATGTGCATATTCTAGCACGAGGCTATGTCTCAGTGCAAAAGTGGCTAGGAAATGTAGCCTCCTGTGGTCCTGGAAGGAGAGGAAAATAATTTTGTGAAAGGCTGGCCAGTTTCTGCCACAGTCAGCTTCTCCAGAGCTCCTTTTTCTAAGGTCTGAAAAATAACCAAATGTACTGACCACCGTAAAGCCAGAAAAAAGCGTAAATGATAAAATGGGCCTGTGACTGAATTTATCTCCAATGATTATTTTCTCTCACTTATTTTAGATACTGTTAATATCACACATCCCACTTATCCCCACAAACTGGCCCATTTTCACAAATCTCAACAATGAATCAAGATTCAATCCTGAATTACAAATGTAATGCTTCGATGCAAAACTTCTTGTCACAAGTAGAAATTCACAGCATATACTCCCCAGGTCATTGAACTCAATGCCTCAAAATAACCTGAAGCCACGCCTGTTCTTCCAATAAGGAAATGGTTGGCTACATTAGCTGCTAGAATGACTAACAATAAAACGTGTACATTTATTCAGTCATAAGCTCTTTGCCTTTATGGAGCTCCAATCATCTTTGTTGCTCTCTTCACTTGTTACATGTAAAGTACTTTTTACTTTGAAAAGTCGGGTTTGATTACTTTGACTTCTTAATGCACATAGACCTTTATTCATCACTTCTTTTAACTTGGGTTGGGGGGCAAGTGGCTAGTAGCTTCGGAAGTCTCGATGCTTTGACTTTTTATTTACTTTACCTTTTTTGCTCAGAGTCAACATGGCTCTTGTATATTAGGTACAATTTATACTTCCCAAATGCTCTGAAAATAAATGATGATGTGTTGAACTTACGGTTAGCCCTGGACTGAGGGAGAGAGGGAATTATAACACTAATTTTGTTAGGGTTAAATATGAAACTGAGGAAAATTAGGCCAAGTGTACAAACTTGTCCAGTTCTGACTTCTGGGGCTGGGATGAAGATGGTTGGAAGGGCAAGGAGCAAGGAATACACTCTGCGGATTGAATTCAGCCGGATGTAAATCAGGGACACTGGGGTAGGAAACCAGGTGGTAGCCAGAGAAATGAAGATAAGCGTGAATTCGGAAAAGAGGAGAGTTGACTGACAGTGTGGAAGGCATGAGAGGGGATGGAATCTCTCGTAAAGACAGGATGAGGAGAGCACCTGAGAATATATCCTCCCTCTGCGGCTCACCCTTTCTGCACCTCAGCCACGCTAGGCACCCTCATCTGAGCTCCCATAAAACGCTGCGTTCTTTACAAAGCTTCCTCCTCCGCATAGCACAATGCAATGGCCATGGTAAAACTTTCCTCTCTTATCACTTTGTGGCAAGTTCAACAGATGACTATTTTCTATTACTTGTGCACACTTAATGTAATAAAATATTTGTTTATAGCCATTTTACCTAATTTAATCAATTATGCATTAAGGAATCTCTATTCTGTATCTCCTATGTGTCAAGGGCAGGTATATAAAAGTGAAGTAATATGGAGATCTTGGCATCGAGGGGCTTATAATCTAATGGGAAACAAGGCATGGAAATGAACAACTGAAACTTATTTCAACACACACAGACATAGAAAACAAACTTACGATTACCAAAGGGAATGGGGGGGGAGATAAATTAGGAGTTTGAGATTTACATATACACACTACTATATATAACATAAACAACAAAGACCTACTGTATAGCACAGGGAACTATATTCAATATGTTGCAATAACCTATAATGGAAAAGAATATGAAAAAGAATATATATATGTGTAACTGAAACTAACACAACACTGTAAACTAATTTACTTCAATTAAAAAATGGTTATTAAAAAAAGAAACTTAATTCAACAACTCCAGTTCAAGATATCTAAGAAAATCCATTTGCTTTTTCTCCTGTGATCCTACTGAAAAGGTAGAAAAAAATATAAAAATAAGGATAAACCCATAGTGAAACTAGAAACTGCAAAAGGGCAGAGCCACTGTATACCATTGGGCAATAAAAATAACATTTTTGTCAGCCCTTGGAAAGGGTGTCAGCAGCAGGCCAGGAATGTTAAGGAATTTCTGGAAGACACACAGCAGATGGACTTGGATGGATAGAGGGCTGCCTGTGGCCCATAAAAATGAAAGTGAGCACCATTCACTTTCAGGAATGAAGTTTTCCAACTGATCTCAGGAAAACCCCCTAGATCAGAGATTCAAGACTTGCAAGTAGAAATAAGCCAAGGGATGCTTATGCGGTGATTGTTAAAAGCCCTGTGGGACCGACCGCTCCAGTCTTGACTGTTGAGTGGCTGAATCAGCAGTTGTTGCAGTTTAGCGGCGCAGGAACAGTTCTTTAAACAAACGGGGCAACTGATTTACGGGAAAACCCAGCGTGAGTACTGACTGCAGGGGAAGTGGCACAATAAAGCAATGGACACGGAGCTCCTAGGCTCAGGAGGCAAGCTCTCTCTTTATTCACGTTCCCCCATTCACGGCAGTCAAATTTCCTTTGATTAGCAAATTCTTCACTGCGGAGGGAGAAAATGGTTGCCCCTTTTGCTGAGATATGGAAGATCTGTCTAAGATATTCAATATTTGTCTAATAATAGTAAAAGAAATGAAGAAAATGGAGGAGAAATGAGCAAGGAAGATAAGTACAAGTAGAATTTTCTGATATGAATAAAGACTTGACAGGGATGGAGGGAAATTAAAACAAATAGAAAAAGAAACACTCATAGGAACATGTTTATGAAACCTCTGAGCATAAGTAAAAAGAAAATCCTGTGAGTTAAGTGAGAGAAAAAGTTGCTTACAATAAGCAAGAATCAGATTAATAGCAGAATGCTCAGTTGCCATACAGGATGCTAAAAAAATAACAAGACAGTGTGTACAAAGTTCTGGAGGAAAATGGTTTTGAACTGAGATGCCCTGTATCTGCCAGCTTATCATTCAAGTACTAAGGCAAAAAGTAAGCCTTTATAGTTTATCACTCACGTCTTTCTTTTCTCCTCCCTCCCTCCCTCCCTTCCTGCCTTCTTTCCTGATTTTCTTCCTTTCTCCTTTGTTCCTTTCTTTCAACAGTCCTTCCTCTCTTCTTTCTCTCCCTCCCTCTATCTTTCCCATCCATTCTTCCATCCATCCATCCCAAAGAAAATACCAAAAATGTGAAGCGTTTTTCTCTGGGTAGAAACATTACAGAATATTTAAAATTTTCTTTTACTTTTCTGTATTTTCTTTTTTCTCTCCCTCTTTTTTTCTAACAACTCATTACTATCACTGCTACTTATATTACTAGCATAATCACCAATTATTAAATATATTTTATTTGCCAGGCTTTGGTCTACACTGTTGATGTAGACCTCAAATGATCCTTACAATGAACCTATAATGAAAATGAACCCCAAATATATTACTTGTAACATTAAAATACTAACAATTTATAATTTAACCCCCAATTCAACCCAAAGATCCTTTCTCCAATACTCTTCTTGCTGCCTCAGTCCCTTAAGGATGGGGAACACAGGGCTTCGTCAGGCAACTCATTCCTTTGATGGGATTTTTAGGATGCTCTGTCATACTGTGCTGTACTTTGCAGTGCATTCTGTACACTGTCCCTCAGTAAATCAAAAACCATCTCAACTCCTTGTTAACATGTGATGTTTGAAGATGATAACAATCATGTTGATGTTGATTTTCGGAGCTCAGGATGGTAAGTCATGACTAACTTTTTCATTAATTAAGTCCTAGAGGAACATAATTGAATATTAAAAAATAAAGTTTAATTTGCTCATTGTCTTTAAAATTTTTTTTATTTTTATTTTTTTGTGGTACGCGGGCCTCTCACTGTTGTGGCCTCTCCCGTTGCGGAGCACAGGCTCCGGACGCGGAGGCTCAGTGGCCATGGCTCACGGGCCCAGCTGCTCCGTGGCATGTGGGATCTTCCCGGACCAGGGCATGAACCCGTGTCCCCTGCATCAGCAGGCGGACTCTCAACCACTGTGCCACCAGGGAAGCCCTAAAATTTTTTTAAACTATATATTTCATAAGTACGTGTCCCCTGAATTAAGAAAGTTAGCTGAAATGAACTTATATATATATGGTCTGGAAAAAATCACAATGGCATATAATATTCTTTGGCATATATACTTTTAATTGGATTTTTATTTGCAAATAAGTGTTACGGTGTGAAGATGGATTGTAAGGGGCTAAGGAATCTGGCACAGGGAGAATCTCAAGGGATGTGAAGCTTTGGTTCAAAGTCAGGAGAAGTCTCTTGATTCTACTATTTGACTTTTTTGGACTGACTTTTCAGTCCAAAACAGCACTGCTTTTTTTGGACTGACTTTTCAAGACTGGGCAGTCCAAAAGTCAGAATTCCAAGAGTTTAAGAGGTTCTGGTCCAGGGAACCCCATGGTCAGATGCAGACTTGGTTTTCTCCCCTTAGCAGTGTTAGCTAGAGTTAGCAAAGAGAGCGTCAGACTCCGTCATTTGGTGAGAATTTGGGAAGGCTTTTTTCTAGGGAAAGTCAATGAGATGTTGCTTTAAAAAGTTTCCAGAGTTATTTGCAAAATGCTTTTGCTTAATTTCTAATTTTTTATTTAAAAATACACATATAGGAAGTAACTAAATAGCAGTGGATTCTCCGTAAAGGTCATTATTTATCCTTCTTACCAAACTTCATTGGTTATACTCCCATTGATTTTTCAGGTCTCATGGTATTTGTCTTTTCTTCTAGGAAGCACTTCCTGTTTCTTCCACCTCTGGATTAATGCCCTTCCTCTGGGCTTCCACAGTATCTTGTACTTCCCACGTCAGAGCATATGCACTGCAACTGTCCTTTCCTGAACCCTGTTCCCCAAGGCTGGATGTGAGTGGCTATGAAGGCAGGATGGAGTTGGCATTGCTTCTGGCTGGATTCTTAGTGCTTTCCACACTATCCAACAGAGTTGGTCATTCAAAACGTGTAAGTAGAATATGTTAATGACTGAATGTCTTCCTAACTAGCTTAGCTCATCCAGACAATAGCTAGGAATGAGGAAAAGAGATCCTAAAATACTGGGCAACAAAACATTTAAAAATTCTAAAGGTGATATTAAAAAAAAAAAAATCCCTCTCTCTGTTACTAGAACTAGAGCAGTATTTATCCTTCCATCTCCTGGTCCCCAACACTCAGAACCAACCCCAAGAAAAATTTATTTTAAAAGGAAAATTTTGACATGTAAGCTACTGCGTTTATCTTATTAGAAAGAAAATGGAATTAAAGTAATTTGTTTTGGTGTTCCTTAGTTATCACCACTGTCCACTGCTGATAAGAGATACATATCAGATACTGTTGAGAGTTTGATTTCACCTATAGATACCCTTTTCTGAGGGTATTTAAGTCATTCTCTTCTCTTCCCCTTTTAGCTTTGTGCTCTTAGTTTCCAGTGACTTCATTTCACTCAGGCAAAAGTGGAAAACAAAGAGCAAGAATTCAAAGCAATGTGTCCCTGTGTGCGATTGATTCTGGGCAGCTTGTTATTAAATCTTTAAATAATTAAATACAAGAGAAAACCTTAAAGCAACATTAAAAAGCCAACCATATGTTGAAAATATAAATGGAGAGGAGGGGTGTGGAGATGGCCATAGAATTAAACTGCCCCTCATTAACCTTGCTCCATGGTGCCTGTGCTGATCATTTCTGTGCATGGCCCTCATGTAGGATTCTCTGCTGGGTGGGCTGAGTTGAAGGAGAAGGGGAACGCTTTGTCTGGAGCAGTTTGCTAAGAAGAAAGGTCAGTGAGTCAGGAGACATGAACAAAGACAATAGGAGGGTAGGAATGATGAGTGAGTCATCAAAGGGTCCCTCAAACAATTTGTTCTGTTTGTTCTTTATAATCTGGAGGGTTCCCAAGATAGCAAACTTCCTTCCGTTCAGAGCACAAGGCCTGAATTGTAAGGTGGGAAGCCAGCGGTGATAAGAATACAGAGCATACAGAACGCTGCTGCAGGGGACTCATGGGTGTGGGCTTATTAGACACTAGTTAGGAAACTGAACTGTATAAAATAAGGAAAAAGAAGGCAAGAGGAAGCCGATGTCCTGGACAAGGAGAGAGCAAAGGATGGCATGCAGCACCACTGTCTTATGGAATTACTTGTGTTCCCCAGAATTCATATGTTGAAGTCCTAACCCTCCAGTATCTCAGAGTGTGTGACCTTATTTGGAAATAGGGTCATTTCCCTATGTAATTAGTTAAGATGAGGTCATACTTGAGCAGGGACCCTTACTCCAGTATATGACTGGTGTCCTTATAAAAATGGGCAATTTGGACACAGACACATACAGGGAGAACACCATGTGAAGATGAAGACAGAGATTGGGGTGATGTTCACCAGGCAAAGAATGCCAACGATGGCCTGGAAACCACCCGAAATGAGGAGAGAGGCCTGGAACAGATTCTTCTTCACCACCCTCAGAAGGAATCAACCCTGCTGACATTTTGGTCTTGAACATCTAGTCTCCAGAGCTGAGACAATACATTTTTGTTGTTTAAGCCACTCAGTCTGTGGTACTCTGTTGTGGCAGCCCTTCCAAACGAATAAACTGAGGAAGAGCAAAGTTGTGAGGTTCACGTTTTTTGTTAATGACTTGTACAATTTAGGGCGCATTCTACCCCCTACTGCATGGCGGCGGGTCAGCAAACACTCCCATATTGCCCTGCTGCATGCCAATTAGCAAATATTTTCATACAGCTTTGCTGCGTGTCAAACAGTAAACACATCTTCCTCTCCTCCCAGCACTCAGCACAGTACCAGGCTCTCCGGGAAAGTGAAGAGTGGCACTCAAATGAGTGAGGCTGACTTACAGATCACGTGGGATGCCTTGCAGAGGAAGTAACAATGGTGGCAGCACCAACTAGTTATTGAGAGCTACGTGTCATACATAATATCATATCACAACATCATCTTCAATGACAGCCCTGTAAATTAGCCAGGATTATCATTCAGAGTGTACAGAGGAGGGAACTAGGTTAGGAGCACGTAAGGAGCCTGCCCAAGGTCACACTGCTATTAAATGATGGAAGCATTGTTAGAACCCAGATCTATCAAACTAAATTGGATTAGGACAAGTAAATATTTGTATTATATTGTTGTGGCTACTGTGGCTAATTGGCTCCAAATTGCACAATTTACAGCAGCACTGAGATTTCAGTCTTGGCCTCAATGAACCAGCCAGAAATAATTTCATTGGATGAGGCACTGCTTAATTTTTTTTCATTAAAAATAGTCACATATTTGGGACTTTCCTGGTGGCGCAGTGGTTAAGAATCCGCCTGCCAATGCAGGGGACACGGGTTCGAGCCCTGGTTCGGGAGGATCCCACATGCTGCGGAGCAACTAAGCCCGTGTGCCACAACTACTGAGCCTGACCTCTAGGGCCCGTGAGCCACAACTACTGAAGCCCGAGCGCCTAGACTACTGAGCCTGAGCTCTAGGGCCCGTGAGCCACAACTACTGAAGCCCGAGCGCCTAGAGCCCGTGCTCCACAACAAGAGAATCCACTGCAGTGAGAAGCCTGTGAACCGCAGCGAAGAGTAGCCGCTGCTCGCCACAACTAGAGAACGCATGCGTGCAGCAACGAAGACCCAACGCAGCCAAAAATAAATAAATAAGTAAATTTATTTTTAAAAATCCACATATTTTAAAACCTGTGAGATTTGTAATTAATTCTCTGTTAAATATTGTTGTTTAACTTTTCCTATTCCTCATTTGGGTCTTGCTTACCCAAATGGTTGTGAGTTCCTTTGAGGTCAGAAATCATGTCATATATATTAGGAACTCAATAAATCATTTCTTAGGAAAATTAATGTTAAGTTTGATCTCTTTGATTGCTCCCTTCCCAACTCCCTATCCTCAGAAAGAAAACCTGCTTTTAAAGTGGAATCATTTCTTACTCATTTTATTCTTTACATCTCACATCCAATACGTCAGCAATCCTCTTGGCTCTATCTTAAAAATATATCCAGAATCGCTATTTTCAGCTCCCTAATCCAAATCCTCATAAATTCTTGCTGCGTTACTGGAAAATGCTTCTAAGTGGTCTCTGTCTCCATCCCTGCTCTCATGATCGACCCTCCAGTCTGAGAGTTCCCCTTAAAAAGAAAGACAGGTGTTGTTCCCCTTCTCTCCAAAGCTCTCCAGTAACTTTCATCAGACCCACGACGATAGCGAGTCATACCTTTACTGTGCTTCCTGGCCCCTTGCCACCAGACTATTTCTGCGACCACTCTGATCCTGGCCCACTGGGCTCCACCAATCTCCTTCCTGTTCTTGACAGCATTAAGCATGCTTCCTTCTCAAGGCCTTTGCACTTTCTGTCCTTTCTGTGTGGAATACTGCTTCTCCAGATATTCTCGTAGCTTTGTCCCTTGTTTCCTTCGGGGGTCTGCCCAAATGTCGTTGTATCGGAGGAGACTTTCCAGCCCACCCTATATGTAATGTCATATTCTCCCGCAAAAATCAGTTCTCCTCACAACACTCTTCATTTTGCTTCCCAGCACTTACCGTTCATCTATCTCCACTAGCGTGTAAGCTTCATGAGAGCAAAGGTTTTGCTTTCTTTACTTCTATATCCCCAATATAGGTCTATATACCTAGAACACTACCTGGCACATAGGCATTCAATACATATGTGTTGATGGATTGAATGAATCAATGAATGAAGAAAGAGTTCCAGTAGTTACAGGACGGTTGCCTCATCTCTGTACATATCAGAGTATAGACATTTCCTTACATGTGGGTAACATTTCACAGTATTTTTCTGCACATTAACTTCACCAAATCCTTAGAAGGTCTATGAGGGTTTGTAGGACACATGTTCACTCTGAAGAAAGAAAGTTATACACAGGTGAAGTGACTTGCCCTAGGTCATATAGTTAATAAGTGACTTGTCAGGTCTGAAAACAAGGACTGCTCTTTCCTTTAATCCAAGAGTCTTTTCACAAAGCCACGCTACCCTTGTCAGTCCTGACAAATCTGGTGAGTTACTTCACGCTCTTGATGCATGATGCTTGTAATATATCCTCTGGCTGGTGTCAGAGGTGAGGGACCGGGTGTGGGTTGAGGAAATAGCTCACTTTGAGGATTTGGCTTGGGATACCAGTTCCAAGTAGAGTGTCCTTCAGGCTTGATTGAAGCGTTTATATTCTTGCTGACAATTCCGGTAGAATGTACCTGGGACTGTTCGTATAGAGACACCTGTTCTCAGAAACGTTAATGCGACTTTGAATGCCTTTGAGTGTGCCAGCTCTGAAGGACTCATTTGAATCTCTTCAGATTTAGACTTCTCTTTGACAGGGACATGAGATCTTTGGGGGGAAAAAAAAGAAAAATAAAACCTTTCCCTGATAGACAGTCCAAAGAGTATAGGAGGGTAATAAAGTGGCGAAAGCTGGCCTCCTTTCAAGAAACTTCGATGGAGCCAGCCAAAAAGATAGACTCACCATGCAGGAAGGGGATCCAGCAGGTGGAAGTAAAGGTCAGCTTACTGTGAGGAGTGAGGGAAATGATACGAATATGTATTTAGTTTCTATTTTTCATTAGACGCAGTTCCTGTACCCCAGCAGTGATAAAGTAGAAGAGAAGCTGGGACAGACAGGAGGGAATAGAAACTGCAGGAGCAGCTGTGTCTCAAAGCCCCACTGAGGACCTAAGTCATATTCTCTCTTGGGGTCTGTGGGTTTGGCATGTGTGCTGATACCAAAGGACCCTCTTGCCTGTTTGCTTCCCATTCTTAATTAGCTAATAAACATGCATCAAGCATGCTCTGAAGTTTGTGGGACCTATGGAGGATACACAAGATATATGAGTTGTACGTCCTGCACTTGAGAAACTTATCATTGCTAGTATAATAGGATATTTCTAAATAGATTGGAGAAGGGAAGTTGGCAATATATGTTGAATAATGTTTCTCTGGCCTTTTTCTGAAGCTCTATCACCTGGATGCCCCCATGGATAAGTTTCATAGGTTTATCAAGTGTTCTTTCAGCATCTGACCCAGCCTCTGTACATGCCAGTAGTGAGAAGCTAGAATTCATTCAACATTCGCCTCTGAGCAGGTATGTATTGAGTGTCTACTGCTTGCCCTACACAATGCTGGTCACAGAAGCGCAGTGTAGCCAGATCCTTTTTCTGAACAGAGACATTTCCCCAGGTTTTCCTCGCCCTTCACTCCCTGCTCATCCCTGGGAACTCTGCTTTTTAGCCTTTTAGTAAACAGAGGAGACTCATCACCGGATACCCATGGAACAATGTTTCATGTTCCTCAGGGGTAGAGCCACTTGACAACCAGCCCAGGAGCAGGGAAACAGACCTGTCCAGCAGCCCACACACAGCAGAGAAATTTATTACTATTTCCTGTTTCCTCCACAGGAAAAAAAAAGAGCTCTAGCCTATATTTTAACATTTTAAGAAGACTTACAGGAGTTATGCCACATCAAATGAGCTGACGTTATGACATGCTGACACTAATGTTCAACAAAGCACATTTACTGCAGAATTTAGAGGCTGGTCACATACCTCCAAGGCTTTTTTATTACTATTATTTCTTCCTGAGCCTGCCTATCTTGAGGTTTTCAAGAAAGGAAACTCTTCAATTTTATTCCTGAGAATTAAGCTGACATGGGCACCTTGTGCATATTCTCTTATCTCAGTTCAACAATGAGGCTGATAAACCATACATGGGCTTATAATTATTTCAGTACTTTCCTCTGAAGGGTAATTCAAAGTATTCTAGCTTCAGATACTAATATTAAGGGCATTTTGAGGAAAACACATTTACCTTTAGAAACTGAGCAATATTTTGCCTGATTTGCTGCTTTGGTATCCATAAACATATATTCTACTGCAGACAACTATCCCCAGTAGTTGAAGTGTCCCATGTCAATCAGTGTTGAACATCTACTTTGTGCTCAACCTTGTGGAGGAATTCAGTTCGGTCCAGTAACACGTTGATGAGCACCAGCCATGTGTGCACCCTCATGGCAGGTGCTGCAGGGCACAATAGATGGATTTACAGTTTAAGTGAGGACATAGGACAGCACACAAATAACTTAGACAAGGTCAGTGTCAGGAGAAAGGCATAAACCAAGTGATGTAAGGGTTCAAAGGCATAACTCTACTAGACTGTAAGCTCCGTGAAGGCTCTGTTTCATGAGGCCCTAAATCACCAGTGTTTTCCTCATTACCAGGCACACTGTTGCTTCTCAGTGAATATCTGCTGATTGAATGAAGGTTCCATATGGGGGTGAAGGTGGAAGGTTAGGCAAGACTCTGATGTAGAGTTTGAGTTGACTCTTAAAAGATGGAGGGGTTCCCTGGTGGCGCAGTGGTTGAGAACAAGGCATTTGTTAAATCACGGAGGATGGAACGCCTATGGCAGAATTTGGCTAGAGAAAATGATATGTACATGGGAGCAATGGAAAGAAAAGTAGATAACTGTTGGAGCCAAATGATGGTGATCTTATATATCAGGTTAGGGATTTTGAATTTAATTTGTAGGCACTGGAGAAACATTAAGGTATTTTGCGCAGGAACTTGTTACTATCTGAACCATGATTTAAGAAAACTGTTGTGGTAGTGATATGTGATATGTAAAAAGTAGCTCCTAAATTGAGATGTACTTCAGGATGAACTGGGAAGCTTTTTAATCAAACAGACCTATATACCAAGACCAGATGATTGGGAAATCCATTATCTGTATTTATACCAAGTTCTCCAGGTAATAGCCAACAAAGTAGTTCACAGAATTCCAGATTACATGTGTCTGGGGTTAATTCTTCTGGGAGCAGAGGGCATGGGAAGAAGCATGTGAAGAGAGATGGGGGACAAGATGGCAGACTTCCTGAGTCAACCTTCAAGAAGAGCTCGAAAGAAGGAGCGTCCTGAAATCATGGGAGAATAGAGCCTTGTAGCAGAAGGATGGAAGCCATGCTTGAGTCAGGAGTGAAGGAAATAATTCTTTTTTTTTTTCTTTTTTTTTTTTTTGCGCTACGTGGGCCTCCCACTGCTGTGGCCTCTCCCGTTGCGGAGCACAGGCTCCGGACGCGCAGGCTCAGCGGCCATGGCTCACGGGCCCAGCCGCTCCGTGGCATGTGGGATCTTCCCGGACCAGGGGCACGAACCCGCGTCGCCTGCATCGGCAGGCGGACTCTCAGCCACTGCACCACCAGGGAAGCCCGGAAATAATTCTTAAGGGGAGGATCAGAGCTTAAGAGGATCTGCAGATGGGAGTCTAGCAACATGAGCAGGCATCAGGACCAACAAGCAGAGGCATGATGCATGGCTGCCAGGAACACAGACAAATCATCTTTCTCACCTCCACCTGCCAGGGAAGCCCCAGGGAAGAGATTCCCAGCAAGCAATCTAGTGTATCAATCATTATTTCCCCGTATCAGAACTTTCATTAGTATCTGGCACCTGAGTCGAGTTTTTGTGTGATAACTCATGTGTACTCAGATATAATATCAATAAGAGGTGGTGGTAAGGGTCCTTAAATGCACTGATTTTTTTCTAACTTGAGAATCCTGCAATAACAGCAATGCAAAGGCTTGGCCTTATTTCAAGGACAATTCAGGGCTGCAGAATGAACAGCGGCACTGTTCTAAAGTCATGGCATGATTTTTCTACATGTAGTGAAAGAAACTTGAGACACAACTAGAAAAAACAAAAGGCTTCAAAGATTTATTAAATATTTGAAATGGTATTCTAAGCAGTGTGTTTAAAAGTCTATTGTAGGGGAAGTTATAAAAATTGGGGAGGATTATACATAAAATTTTTTATTTATTGCATTTTGTTCCCTTTAAAAGAACAAAGATTTATTTAGGCACTGACAGCCAAATAGCTTAGTTTTGAAAAGAGGGACCTGAGTAATATAAAATAATGGAAAGAATAATGCACAGGGAATCAAAAGAACTGAATGCTATTATAAATAATGACAATAATAGCAACAAGGCTACACTTAATTTAGTGATCTCTATGTAACAGCTACTGCGATAAGTGCTTTACGTGCATCATCTCATGTAATACTCATAATTACATAAGTTGGTAAGATTACATCTTCATTTCACAGAGGGGAGCTTGTGGTTCAGAGGTGGAAGGTAGTGGTGAGTGGTAGCACAGCTTGAATTTAAATGCATACCTAACACTTCCTGTCCCTAACAGTCACCAGCTTTCTTTTCTTACTCGACATGAATTGCTCACTGAATCAAAGAAACCCTAGGAGTCAAGAGCTATTATTATATTATCCCCATTTATAGATTAGTCCCTTGAGGCACAGGAAACTTGATTAACTTCCCCAAAAGTCATGTCATTAATAAGTAGAGAAGCTGCAGTTGGAACAAGAAACTGCCATTCAGAGTCTGCCTCTCAGTCTAGTGACATACAAGAGGAGGAGGAGGAAGAAGGAGGAGGAGGAGGAAGAGGAGGGGGAGGGGAGGGGAGGAGGGGGAGGGGAGGGGAGGAGGGGGAGGGGAGGAGGGGGAGGGGAGGGGAGGAGGGGGAGGGGAGGGGAGGAGGGGGAGGGGGAGGAGGGTAGGGGAGGGGGAGGAGGAGGAGGAGGGAGAGGAGGAGGAGGAGGGAGAGGAGGAGGGGGAGGAATTGGAGGGGGAAGAAGAGAGGGAGGGGAAAGGGAAAAGGAAGAGGGAGAGGGAGAAGCAGAAGAAGAGGAAGAAGAGAGAAAGAAAGGAAGGAAGGAAGGGAGAAAGAAAGAAGGAAAGAAAGAAAGAAAAGAAAGAAAAAAGCTATTTTTTAGTAGTATACCACCAGTCTCTCTTCTCATTCCTGGCTTGTTCAATATTTTTTTACTAATGTTGTGTTAAAATGTTGAGGTCACAATTCTGTAGAATTGTAGCAATTGCATTGGATGATAGATTTGGGATTCAGGTGAAATTTAAGTGGCAGGACAGACTGACTAATGAAAAGATATACGAGTGAGATAAATATCAGATTTGACTCATGGATCAAGAAGCACAGTGACTTGGTGAGATGGTGCCAAGAAAGAGAAGGGGATCCTTTTGTAGGTGATAGGGGAGTTTTAGGTGACAACAAGCACCATAAAGATGAGTCAATAAAGGTTAATAGCGCCTTGCTCCCAACCTCTCAGCAACAACACAAACAAACCTGATACCAACTTAGGGTGGTAATAGGACCCTTCTGTCCTGTGGCTGATCAGAAGAAATCGGGAGTGCTGCATTTTGTCCTAGGCACTGAAACTCAGTATGCTAGAAGGATGAAGAGGCTAAAACTATGTTATATGGGAGTGGTTGAAAAACTGGGAATATTAAGTCAAGAGGAGAAAAGACATGGGGAGAGGTAATAGCTGTTTTCATGTATCTGAAGGACTTGCAAGGAGAAAATGTTCTTTGCTTGTTCTGTCTACTCCTCAGGGTCAAAAATAAAAATATGAATAGAAATTAAATTTGACTTAATAAAAGGAAGATCTTTCTAGAAGTTGGAGCTTTGGAAAGATGAAACTTTCCAAAAGCTGGTTGACTAATGACATTTTCACATAACCTAGATGTGCAGTAGAATCACCTACGGAGCTTTCTTAATACTGCAGACACCCAGGCCCAGCTCCAAGGAAGTGTGAGGAGGGAAAGCTGTTTTTTTTTTTTTTTTTTTTTGCGGTACGCGGGCCTCTCACTGTTGTGGCCTCTCCCGTTGTGGAGCACAGGCTCCGAACGCACAGGCTCAGCGGCCATGGCTCACGGGCCCAGCTGCTCCGCAGCATGTGGGATCTTCCCGGACCGGGGCACGAACCCGTGTCCCCTTCATCGGCAGGCGGACTCTCAACCACTGCACCACCAGGGAAGCCCAAAGCTGTATTTTTTTTAAAGGTTATGTAGGTGATGCTGATGTTTAGCTGGGACTGAGAAACAGTCATTCAATGGATAATGAGAATAATGACTATTATGGGTACGAAATATGTACTAGGGATCCATCTACATGCTTTATGGATGCAATCTCATTTACTATCTTATTTCATCCTTAATAAAAATTTAATGTTGTTATTATATATAGGCCCATTTTATTGTTGGATAAACTGAGTCAAATGTAAGGTTTCCTAGGGCAGTAGATGTAACAGGGTTGGTGCCTCCACTGGTTTACCAGGCTAGTGGAAGTTCTTGGTAGGTGGAGCTCCAGGCTCAAACCCAGGTTAGATGAGCAGGCCAGAGAGTCCTCCATGCTGCTTTGTGGTTGCAATGACAAGTTGGAGTCAGTGAAATTTAAGAGGGATTCCAAAATGGAAATTTTGTGATCCTGTCACCAACTGAGGGTCCTAACATGCAACAGATCTTCAGGTTAGAGTTTAGGAAGATAATGGAGTTTATAAAAATATTTCTAAGGCACCAGAAAGAAGCAGATCTTGGTAAGTAAGGAGAACCAGGCCAGATTATGACAAGAATAGATGTAGGGAAAGGCAAATATTCCAGATGAATAAAATGAATATCACTGTGGAAAGAATCCCAGGAAAGGACAACCAAGATTTGAGAGATAAAGTTGAGGGGAAAAGTCCAGAAAAAAGTAGAGAAATCTCTGGTGTTTTCATTACTCAGGTAAAAGTGATCCTCTGAAGTGAAGTTCTAAGAAGACCTGCTGAAAAGAAGGAGAGCAGAGATGTCTGGAGCATTATTTGGTAGAGCAAACATCTAGAGATGATGTGAATATCTACTAACAGGGAACAGAGAAAAACAATTATGGTGCTTCTGAAACCAAGCAGGATCCTTCGGGGTCCTTCTGGGTACAAAAGCCCCTCCATGTCTCCTGTTTCTTGTTTGTAGAAAAAAGGCTTTCGTCTCCTAGGCCTTCCCTGAGTTCCAAAGAAGAGGCTCAAGCAGTTAATAGGATAATAGAGTCACAGGACTCCTAGCTCCTCCAGAAGGGATACAGGTAACAATCTGATGCACATCTTTGAGTTGTTCTACACAAACAAAGATCCCTCACAGGGTGGAGGATGGTGACTACATGCTGATCACAAGCATGCAGACCCCAGACTGGTTGGAACCAAAAGCTGAAATTCTGGAAATATCACCCTGTTACCTCACCACCAATCAATCAGAAGAAAGTCACACACCATGAAGCCCTCACCCCAAATTTTGCCTTTAAATCTCTTCCCCCCAAATCACTGGGGAGTTTGGGTCTTTTGAGCATGAGCCGCCCATTCTCCTTGCTTGGAGCCCTGAAAGAAACTCTTCTCTGCTCTAAACTCTGATGTTTGGGTTTGTTTGGCCTCATTGCGCATTGAGTACAGGAACTTGGATTTGGCAACACTTCCACATTATGCACTACTATGAAGATTTTAAAAGCAATAAAGTGGATCTTATGGACTGGTATGGAAAGTTGTTGAGGATATATTGTTCAGTGATAAAACAATTTGTGAAGTATATATAGTATGATCCAGTATTTGTTTAGAAAAAGAAAACCTATAAATATCCATATATTTGTATGCATGTGTTATAAAGTCTTGTTAAATGCACAGGAAACTTTAGTGGTGTTTCTTGCTGGGAAATGAGAGTGGGGTATGATTTCATTTTATTTTTGCAATGTGCATGTAAATATTTTAAAAACAAATTTTTCTCAAATTAAGAGGGTCACAAATACAATTAATTTCAAGTTTTATCTGGCTGTTTTCTTTGATATTTATAACAATAAATGCTTTAAATTGATTACTGAGAACTTTACCTGTAGATGTAGCATCTTCACATATATTAACAAATAGTGATATCAAGATATGTCCTTTGAGGATATAGTTGAAAGGAAAGATTTGAGGCACAGAATTTTATCAGAATGTAGAATTACTTCTTCTTCTTCTTTTTAAATCTCAGTGAAGCTGGTAGAAATTTTAGCTCCAGGGGCAGAAAAGAATTCATGGAATCATTATATTCTAACCTGCTCTATCCACTAGAGACTGTCATGTAAATGTCTGACAGAACTCCAAGTATGAGAAGTTACACAACATCAGTATTCATTAAGATGGGTCATTCAGTACAAAGTGAGCTCATTTTACCAATATAAATTTGTAGGGATTGAATGAAGGGAAATCAAAGATGAAGGAAAATCCAAAGTGTGACCTTGAGCCATTGCCTGTGGGTATTGTCTTGTTTCATCAATGTCAAGCAAAGCAGGGGTACCTTTTAAGTTATCTTGGAGCATCAGAGCATGCAAATTACCTTACAGTTCTCTCCCGTGATGAGAAATCAAACTAATACATACCTGCCTATTTCATACAGAAGCACAATCTCTCACCTCACACTAATGACAGGGGGGCCCAATGTAGGTTACAAAATTTTGAGCTTAGAAAGCATGCAAAAGAAAATGACAAGCAAGAATCAACCACAACACATGACAGGATTGTGCTAATCGACTTGGACAGAATTTCTTTAGAATATGTTACTTACAGACACTAAAGTGTCACAGAGGTATCCAGAAGGAGGATAGCGGGTAGAATATGAATAAAGCGTAGTGATTTGTTCTCATCCCTGCCCCATCTAAATACTTTGGCATCCCTGGATGTTAGGGTTAATAGGTTTAATAATGAAGTTTCCCCAAGTGGCAGGCAAGGCAGGTAAGGAAAATTAAAATAGGTATCAGATTATATATCTGGCATTTTCTTAGGTTCTTCTCAAGTGAGCCTGTATCAGTGCTCCATTTAGATCTTCTACATCCCTTCCCTTTTTACTGTTATTTCCTTTTCCCCTCTCTCTTTCCTCCATTTTTTCTTTTCTTCTCCTCCTCTTTTCCTTGCCTTCCTCCTTCCCTCCCCTTCTCCCTCTTCCTCTCCCTCCATTCCTTTTGCTTTTCTCTCTCTTTTAAATACTCCTTCTTTTCCAATAGCCAGTGTCTTTTTTTTGGTAGCCTGTCCTCAGGCTACCACAGGATGCTTTTTCTGCATACTCTGAGAGACAAAATGTCTGGAAAGTTTCACATGTCTACAGGCGGTCAAATTCTGTGGCTACTGGGGTATGAAAACCTGCCTTCCTTTTGTTAGGACAACTTTAGAGACATAGCTCATGCTCCATAGTACTTCTGCAGAAACTCTGGTTGAGGTACCCTGAGATGGCACATTCCTGCCTTCTTCCCTTCATTTTCTCTTTCTATTCCCTTCCATGGTTTTCCTGGGCACTTCCTTAATAAGTCACGAGCACAAATTTTTATCTTGGGGCTGCTTCTCTTAGAACACAATTTCTTCTGTCACAAAAGTTAAATTGGCAAAGAGCTAGTGAAATGAGACTTCTAAAATCTTTAAAACATTTTTCATTTAAATTCATTTTTCAATTTTCAGAAATTCCTTTGCCAAATGATTTATCGAGGTTTTCGGTTGAGAAACATAGAGCCATCAGAGCTACAGGTAACACCTAAAAGAACTGCCATGACAGATAATATAATTTGAATCTAATGAAGGTGGAGCTTAATGAAGGAAATGCCTATTTCACACAATCCCCCACATTAAATGAGCAGAAATCCAATCTTCCATATTATATTTTCTCCCCATTCACTTGGTTTTTACACACACACACAAGAGGATTTTATTAGTGATTTCCTCATGAACTCTGTTTTGTTGAGGTTACTGACCATTAATCCCAATCGCCTTTGCGGTATAGATTTTTGGTACTGTCCAGTAGTGAGCAAAATTACTAACATGAGGTAAGATCTCTACCTATTAAAAAAGGTTTAGGAATATTTAGTATACTTCATTTCAAAAAAGAGGAGGTAAACTTAAACTTTCCAACTAAAAGTGATGAAACAAAGAACTTTCTACATGGAAAATCCGAGCATTTCTGCTTAACCAAGTTATCTATTTATATAGAAGTGCATGCATCTTTACAAAAAGGTTAATATCTAGTCCTGACATCTGTAGTATATGTTCTTCCAGAGGGCCAGATTTTATAATTCTGTGCCAACTAACATTAGATTTCTCAATTCATTCTTTCTATGCCCTCCAAATAAAGGTATTCTATCACAACAGGGTGTCTCACTCAGTGGGGCATTTAATTACTCTTCTAGTTGGAGGATTAACATCTAGTTCCCTTGCAGGGCCCTTTCCAAACAGGGACTTGTGTGACCACGTTTCCATTCAAGTATGAACAGAGAAAGCCTTGGTGCTCAGAAGAATGTGGTCACTGGGAAATAATGCATCTGGGCCAAGAGATGAAATATCAGTGAAAATGCATCCATTTTGAAAACTTCCATGCCATTTTATGACTTCCTAGTCTCTTTTGGTCTGGAATGATCTCTTTTTCACCTAGAAAACTGTTAAGCATCCAATCGTGTAACTGTTAAGCATCTAATCCTGTAAGTCCCAGTCCCAATGTCTTTTCCTCTGCAATGCTTTCTTTGACTCCTCTTGACAGAGCTAGGTTTTCTGACCTCTCGTTCTCTTGTTATAGTGTATATAATACCCTTATTGTAAAGCAATTACGATTATGTAATTTAAGATTCCCAGATTTTAGTACAATGACTTACATATTGAATGTACTTAGGACATGTTTATTAAAGGATGAATGGACGAAAGAGTAGGTGAATAACTGTACAAATGACCAGATATTAAGTCATTAATGGTCATGGAAAATAAAAGATAATAAAAACAAGTGCACAGAAGATATGTACTCTAAGAGGTTAGATGTCTTTTAGTCTGCGGTGATTAGAGACAGCTCTGTGGAGATTAGATTTAAATTGGGCCTTAAAGGATGAGTGCGATTTTGCTAGTCTAGTGAACAATACTATCATTCATAAAAATGCTTTCAGAAACATAGAAAGTGCCGTAAGCTGCAAATACTGCATTCATACTTATTATAGAACATTGAGTGTACTGAACCACTTGCAATTGATACTCCAGAGAATATTTATAATTAAAAAGAAAAAGAAAACCTTAAAACACAGTAGAAGTAAACTAAAAATTTAGGCAGATGACAAAGCTACCTAAAGCATCTTTTTAATATTAATAAACTTACATAGTAATGAATATTTTCAGGAGTAAAAAAGAAGTCCTAAACAGTTTTTCTTTTCTTTTTTTCTTTCTTTGCGGTATGCAGGCCTCTCACTGTTGTGGCCTCTCCTGTTGCGGAGCACAGGCTCCGGACGTGCAGGCTCAGCGGCCATGGCTCACGGGCTCAGCCGCTCCACGGCATGTGGGATCCTCCCGGACCGGGGCATGAATCCGTGTCCCCTGCATCGGCAGGCGGACTCTCAACCACCGCGCCACCTTTTTTAATTTTAGTTTTTGACAAGGTAATTATTTGATTTTGCAATTTTTTTGTCTATAATAATATCTGCACTGTGGTCCACTCAGGACTGAAATTAATTTTAAGAGATATGGTTGGAATCTAAAAAACGTGACACCCTGAACCAGTTACTGAGCTTTTAAAGGCAAGTCTGTTTGGAAACTCTTGCCTCCAGTGGTGTGGAAAGTGTTCTTACCATTTTGAACACTTGAAGAGAAGCAAATAGAAAAGAGGTTCTCTTGTGCCTTTTTAAATGGGGGAAAGCCACTGTTTCCCCCAGTGTTTTATCCAGAATACTCTGATTTCAGATAATTTGGCACTTCATTGTTGATTGTACTTAAGTAATATTGTTAATTTTGCTTGTTAAAAACATTTGTTAAAATCACACGTACATTCAGAAAAAAAGCCTTGCAAACCAAGATAAGTAAATAATTTAAAATGTGGTACCTTCAAATGCCGTGTGGTCCTCTTCCATCATCTCTTTGAGTTTCTTTATTTGCAAAATACCTTCATAATTCTTCATTTCTCAAACTCAGAATTATGCAATAGGTCCTGGAGAGGAAAGAAAGATACATCACTTGCATTAGCACCTATGTATTCTAATTGTTATTTCTAAGCACATACTTAGAAAAAAGCCAGAAACAGACATAGAGTCAGACATAAAGGCTAGGTTCAGATGGGAGCAATTGTCCAGTTAATACCATATTTATTTGGAAGACTGGCTCCCAAATCTCAAAGCTGTCAGATTTAACTAACAGCCATTTTATTAACATTTTCAAGAACATTCATCTGCGTGTATGACGGACCCGCTGTGTGTCTGGTTTTGGAATAAGCTGACCTGAGCAAGTGGCGTTGGTGTGGTGTAAATGGCAGCCTTCCTCCCCGGTCCGTCTTTAAACGTAATGCCTAAGTTTGCGGAACACCTGGCTTCCGCTGGGTAATTCATTCTTATGGTTTCCATGACTGAAGCAAGTAGTCTGGAAGGACAGCTTCCAACAGATTTAAATAATTTTACTACTGAAAATTTTGCAGTGAACCTTAGGCTGGAACTGACTACCCCATTAAGTGGGCAGAAACTGGGTTGGCTTATCCAATCTCTAAGTTGGGGTTTCATGTTTGAAATGCCATTCAGAAAGGACACCGTGCATTTTACTATATTGTCTAAAATTAACTAGACGTGTCAAGGGTAAAATGAGGGACATTTGAAAAATCGGAACTTTTACCATTGTATGTACTCTACCATAGATATGGGTTTATTAGTCAAAGCAAAGCAGCCAAAGCAATCTTTTTTCTTTTGGCCGCTGCCCCATGAGTGTACTGAACTACTTGTAATTACTACTGTAATTGCTGTAAGTAACTACTGTAATACTTGCAGAATCCTAGTTCCCCGATTAGGGATGGAACCCGCACCCTCGGCAGTGAAAGCACAGAGCCGTAAGCACTGGACTGCCAGGGAACTCCCAGCAGTCAATCATTTTGGCCTCAGTATGGTAGAGATGGACATTATTGTTTTTGAACAGTGCCAATCAACTATTTGAGTCATGGTCTTTGGTTTTTTTTTAAGATACTAATTGTTGCACATTAACTGTGTTCTAAGTGCTGTATCAAGTGCTTTACATAGATTATATCTCATTTAATCCTCTCTATAACCTTATGAGGCAGGTCCGAATAGAATCTCCATTTTATAGATGAGTAAACTCAGGCTTAAGTAACCTGTCCAAGGCCACACAGCTGGTAAGTGGGGATATTGAGATATGAGCCCAGGCAATTTGGTTCTAGAATTTGCGTTCACTTGTACCTTGTATTTATTTACCCTGTAGGGACATTATCAAAGTTAACTACTATAATGATGTAGTTTAACTGCTAGATATATGGCTTAGTAGAGAGTTTGGTTGGGTGAGTTTTTCGGCACTTACCACATCGGGACACCTGGCATTCAAAGATCCGTTCCTATCTGTATAGGCTTAGCAACTGATTCATATCAGCTCAAGAGAGCTGAGTTTATCAACCAGAAGTACCATTTAATAGTTTCCAGTGGGTGGTTATTTCTTTCCGGTGGCAAGAATGATCAGAGGTTTATAGTGTGGGCATTAGGGTCAGTCAGTCTTGGATTTAAGTTAAGGTCCACCACTTACTAGCTGTGTAACCTTGCATAATTCTATAAGCCTTGGTTTCCCCACCTATAAAATGAAGGTAATAGTTCTGTTTCATGAAATTGTCATGACAATTCATAAGAAGTGCTTTTTATGGGACTAGAGTCAGTCAATAAGCAGCAGTTATTATTAATGAAGATCATGTGAACATGCTCTATTTCTGTTATCCTAATATCTGGGAAATCATATGAGTAATCAGTAGGTAGTTAGATGAACACCAAATGTTATAAAATGAAGTTGCTATTTATTTTTGCTTTTTCTATTATTATAGAATATTTTATTCAAGCTTAGAAAAGTATTTGTCCATTGCTGTGTTTACTGTGTCAGTTACTGTAACACTCACATCTGCCAGAATCAGTTTCTCTCTTTAAACAGTTCTGGGTAAACACAAACACATTCCTAAGCTTTAACTCTACTTTTACAAAATTTCTGTTGAAACAAACTGCCTCATGAAAGGAATACTATATTTCTTCAATTCTTAGATGTCATGTATAGTAAAATGTCACCATGGATTAAAGAATAGTTTTAAGAGAAAAAAAGAAATGATTTATTAAGTGCACACTATTTTAAAAAAACAAACAGAAACTAGCTTACATTAACCTATACTATTGCATACTAATTTCTTCCTAAATCTCATAAAGTATGAATCTTGACCTTCACATTCATTCTAAAATTTCTTCTAAATCAATTTTGGCCATCAGCAGTTAGGCATAATCTTACGGCGACACACTGCTTTTGTTTTTTTATAACACTTGTTCATGAGCTCTAGCTTGTTAGCACTTCTGGGATTTACAGTATAATTTCAAGCCATATTTAAAGCATACAGGGGTTCATGCTACATTTTCCATTTGGTTTAACTCATAGTTTGCTTTTTTTCCCCTTTATTTTAATGAACTGTCCCTAAAGTTAAATAGCTTCTGTTGAAAGTCAGCCGAAAGCTTTTGCCCAAAAGGTATTTGATCCCTTAAGTTGCTTAAATTTCTTACACAAAACTCTCCTAGATTTGGAAATCCTATGATCCAGTCCAGGGGTTGGCAAACTACCATTCACAGGTCAGACCTGACCCAACAAACGTTCTTATAAATAAAATTTTATTGGAACACAATCATGTCCATTGGTTTCTATATTGCCTCGGCTGTTTTCACACTACAATAGCAGAGTTGAGTAGTTAACACAGAGTCTACATGGCCTGCAAAGCCAGATATTTACTATCTGGCTCTTTGTAGGAATGTTTGTGGACCCGTGACCTAGTCCGGGAGATTCAGTAACTTCTGAATGCCTCACACATACTCATTACCTCCTCCTCTCCATCATTATCATCGTGAACAAAATAGCTAAGAGGTTTACTGTGCATCCATCATTATACTGAGCTCCCAACATGAATTGTTTTGTTTAATACTCACTGAACACCCTTTATTTTCCAGATGAGGAAATTAAGGCTTAGGAGGTAAATTATCCAAGTACACATAGCTAGTAAGAGGTGAAACCAGAATATACAACATTGTAAACATGATGGGACAGAAGTAAATTAGCGAGGAAATATAGTGACTTAAAGGACCTGGAACAGGTGGCTGAACAAGGGTAGAAGTGGGTGGTCTAAGAAAATACTAAGCAATGTTTCAAGCAAAGTCAAGCTTACTAGAGTAACAAGAGAACATGAACCTGAAAATAAACTATTTTCCATTCAGGAAAGTCCTAGTTTCTTTACACTTTCTGGTTATGTTGCTATACACCTCTATTAAAATGTAAGCTCCAGGGCTTCCCTGGTGTCGCAGTGGTTGACAGTCGGCCTGCCGATGCAGGGGACGCGGGTTCGCACCCGGGTCCGGGAAGATCCCACGTGCCGCGGAGCGGCTGGGCCCATGAGCCATGGCCGCTAGGCCTGCACGTCCGGAGCCTGTGCTCCGCAACGGGAGAGGCCACAGCAGTGAGAGGCCCACGTACCGCAAAAAAAAAAAAAAAGTAAGCTCCATGAGAACTGGGACTTTCTTTTTCCACTGTTTTATCCTCTGTGTCTGGAATAGTAGACACTCAGTAAACAATTGCTGAATAAATGAACGAGTATGTCATTGACTTTGGAAACTGTGGGAAAAGGGAAAAGGAAAAGACATCATCTCTGATGGAAATCCCTTTGACTATTTGCATATATTGACAACTGAAATTTACCAAATAAATTGTAGAGCGAAGAGTTGAGGAAGTAACAATTTGAGGTTTCCACAGGGTCACCTTTTTATTGTAATCTTTGGTTTAAAAGCAAGTGCTTGTATTATTCAAGGACACTTGATTACAAATGAAAAGAGAAAAAAAAGTGCAAAGAGGAATTTGCTAGTAGCATTTGGACAAGTATTCTCACTTCTGTTTCTTTCTGAATGTTGGTGTCATTACCTTCTACCATAGACTGGCCTCTTCTTAGTTTAGAGGACAAAGTTGCCAGCAGCCCCCGATTCACATCCTAATCCCCCATAGCCAGAGAATAAAAGCTTCTCTCAGTTTCATCACAAGAGACTTTCATCTAATCCAGTCTCTCCTCATTGCCACTGAACTACGATTTCCTTTACTTCAGGCTTTATCATTCCCCATGTGGATTCTACCTACTGCCTTCCTCATCCATTCTCTGCTCCCCCTTTAATTCATTCCCCCATTTCACTCTTTTGCTTAAAATTTGCAGGGACTCCTAGTTCTCTTCATACCAACACCCAAGCTATTTTCATAGCATATGCAACCCTCTTTGATTTCATCCTACTTGACTTTCCAAGTTCATTTTTCAACATCTCCACCCCATTGTCCCCATTAAACTCTGAACTCTAGCCATACTGAATTACTTACTTGAAATTCCACACTAATGGCCCTATCTGGAATGGCTTTCCCACCTTCATTTGATTCACTCTCCTAACCATCCTTAAAGATCAGCTCAGACATCACTCCTCCTGGAAGTCTTTTCCTTTCCAGTCTGCAAGGTATCTTTCTTATCTGTTCCCACAGAATTACGTTTTATTCTGTCGTATCAATTGAGTATTTTTATTATCTGGAATTGATTGTCTCCTGAATGAGAGTGTCAACTTGAGGGCAAGAACAATGTTTTCTATTTTTTATTACCAGTAACTAGCATATATTCTTACCAAGTATTTATTGGGTGGGTAAATAATTGAGTTACATTTATTAATGAAAGAAACTTTTCCTTTATCTCATAGACTATAAGTATCAGAGTTTTTCATGATTAGACAGAATGTGGAAAGATATAGTCATGTACCTTAGAAGTCCCATTTAAAAAAAGTCTGAGAAACAGTTGGATGTAATGGTAAACCGTATGGGCATTAAAACCTGACCACCTAGGTTAAGAACTCACCACTTCTGCCTACAACTCGCATGATTTGGGGCAAATTACTTACCTCTCTGTGTCTTAGTTTCTTCATCTACTTAAAATTTTGTTAATAATACTTCCTAGTTTATAGAGTTGTGTGTGAATTAAACCAGAGAGATTGTGCAAAGAACTTAAAATGTTGCCTGGTACATAGTAAATGCTGAATAAATGTGAACTTTTAATAAATTTGTTTGTTGTTGTATAACTAAATATTATGCCATGACCAGAGTCTGTGTTAATGAGAAACTATCTTTTATAGATATAGACATGTTCCGGTCTGAATTTTAAAGTCAAACAAACAAACAAACAAACCAACCTCACAGAGCTACCACCTCAAAGTTATGTAACATATATGCAGATGTGGCAGAAGAAAATTTCTTCTGAGATTGGCACAAAAGTAAATTAACCTAGTTGTCCTAGTTAATATGCTGATGGTCTCTAACTGGCAAAATATATTAATGTAGCAAATTTGAGTGGGGTTATTGCTATTTAATTATAGTTTTAAAATTAGTTTAAAATGTATCAAAATTTATTTCAAACGTTTGCAGAATATTGAAGAATCTTTGAATAAGTTGGATTTTAAAGATCACGGTTGAAACTATTTGTCTAGATGAGCATAATCTTTCAATCAAGTGCCTTTGTTTAACTTTAGCCCTCTAGTATTGTGTGCGTCTGTGTGTGTGTGTGTGTGTGTGTGTGTGTGTGTGTGTTGCATGTGTATTTTGTCATATTTATTCCTGGGTAACACTCTCTGGCTTTTAGTGCTCCTTATTGGCACCATATTCAAATTGCAGGTGCAGGTATTGAGGAAAAAACATTACCTTCAATGTACTGAAGACAGAATTAAAAAGTTTTGAGATTAGTGATTTAATCCATAGGTCTAGTGACAGTCCTTGCATTCCTGGTGATGGAGTTGGAAGTAGTAGGTGGCACTGGGATCGTACATCTTTTCTGCAGATTTATTTATTTGACATGCATCAAAGATAAAAGAATCCTATTAAGAATTTTGATTAGGTGGCCCAGGATCTGAACTAATGGTCTTGGTACTCAACAATCTTTGCAAGTTAAAGTGTAGAATAATCTTTGCCTAAAATCAAAATAGGGCTTTCCCTATTAATGAAACTGAATTTATAAAAATTAGTTAAAAATCTTGCCTAGGGCTTCCCTGGTGGCGCAGTGGTTGAGAATCCGCCTGCCGATGCAGGGGACATGGGTTTGTGCCCCAGTCCGGGAAGATCCCACATGCCGTGGAGCAGCTGGGCCCATGAGCCATGGCCGCTGAGCCTGCGCGTCCGGAGCCTGTGCTCCGCAACGGGAGAGGCCACAACAGTGAGAGGCCCAAGTACCGCAAAAAAAAAAAAAAATCTTGCCTATAAATTCATATTATGAAGTCCCCTAACCCAAAGCTATTTGTTAAGAAAAGTGTAGATATTTGCTTCTGGGTGAGTTATTAGGAAATCTACTTAATGCACTGTCAATAAAGAGTTAAATTTGAAGCTGTTTTGTTTTAAATGAATGAAGCGATTATTAAACTCAGAGCTTTGTCTTCATTTTGTAGTGCAGCATGTGCATTAGAAAACAAACATAACTCTAGGTGGTTAAGGCTAGGTATTTCTATTTTCAAAGGAAAAGAAAATGGGTTTTACAATCAGATATACACACTCTCACATTGTATAAATAAAATGCTTACTGACTATGTGTGAAAAGAGGGAGCACTTATTTAATAAGTCTGAAAATGTACAATGGGTGATATAGAATGCATATAAAATTAAACCAAGCAGGTACATTAATCACTGCCACCAGGACAAATGGATTCAAGAAACAAACATTTATTTAAATGACCTACAGCAGGATGGAGGAAAACGGCAGAAGATAAAAAGCACTGGGAAAAGTTTATAGGTTTTTCACTCACCAAATACCTCAGAAGTTAGGGGAGAAACAGTGGAAAATGAGCAGACCTATCTGGCCTTATTTCTGACAGAGATGGAGAAAAGGGGTTAGAAGGGTGGCCATCTTCTTAATGACCTAATTGTAAATCCATTTGTTTTAGATCGCTAATCTGTTTTTGTTGTGTCAGTATAGATGGCTTGTATAATTGCTGGCCCTGAGGCTCTGGAGAGATCAGATGGCACATTATAAATTGGAAGGTAGCCAGGTCTTGCCCAATACAGAGTTGGTTAAAACCCTTGATGATATAAGTGCCTGATAAATAAAATATACCTCATCAGTTAAAGCTTAGCTTGATAATTAGATTGGAGAACAGGTTGTTTCATGTTTGAAATCCTCCAAGCTCTGAGATACTCAGAGTTGAATCAAACTCAAGAACAAATTCTAGTAAGTTTGGGTAAAGTCTGGTTTTTTCGCTTTCAAAGAATTACCTTTTAAAGTGGCTTAATAAAGAGGCCTGTCGTCTGTCTGTTATCTGAGAATTATCTGAAAAATGTGGCTTTGATAAATTAAGTGTAAATGAGTCATAAATGCATCATAAATTGTGGGATTAGTTTTCTCATGAAAGATTGTCAGACTCCAGAACTGAAGATGAAAAAAAATTTGGCAATTACTGCCCTTGCCTTGGGGTTTCTAAAATAGTTTTATGATAGTCTGTCTCCCACTTGCCCTTTCTTCTTATGGGACTTGTGTACCTAAGAAGTGTTAGGGGCCTCTAGTAGGGCTGTAAAAGGACAGAGACCCTATTTAAATCAGCATTAAAGGGGACAACAAGACATCCGCTTTCACCTTCTTTAAAATAGTATATAAAATTCTCATAAGTTAATCCCCCTCCCCACCCTAAAGCTCTTTACCCTGTCCCTGAGTGGGGTGGTTAGGAGAGAAAAAAAAAAAACCCTAAAAGTAAAACGCAAATTATGTTAATATGGATGGTGTCCTTCACAGCCAGAAGCATATAACCTCAGCAACCAATCATGTCTTTAGGTATTTCACCTCCATGCAGTTATCTTCAAGCCCCCTCCCCCGACCCTGAGTCACTATTTGACATCACAGGACCCTCACATCGTTGCTTCACCATTGTGTTTACTGGTGTCTGGGTGAAGCTGGAAGCAGCAGTATGTACATTTCTGAAAATCGCTGTTCACTTGCCCCTCATTTGCGTTACACTGATTCCACACCAAGGACTGTTTTGACCACCAGGACCTCAGAAAGGAGACAAAAGAATCTATAACAGATCCCTGCTCTGCCCTGCCAGTTGGTCCTCAGCGCTGCATAAAGATCACATGTGCCCTACCAAAAGCTCCACATCATTGTTACCCATCAAAAGCGCCACTTTGCTGATGTCTTAATCCACTTCCACAAACTTCATTCTCAACAGATCAACTCACTTCCTGTTCACATATTCCTATCTGCTCACTTTTCCCTTTGCTTCCCTCATCTTCTTTCCCCGATCTCTCACATCATTTGCTCCATCACTCTTATGCTCCATCCCTCCATTTTTAGTGACACATATAACCTATTGATGGGAGGAGCTTTATGAATACTACTTAGGGAAGAGGCTTTGGGAGAAGAAGACCAAGTATATCTTCTTACCAAACTTGAAGGTTTCCCTTTACATTTCCCGTGTCCTTTCACTGATCAGACGGAGCCAAATGGGCACCCGTAGCTCTATTATTGGGTCCTCAGGTCTCAGAAGATCCCATCAACCCAACCAAGTCTATCTCTTCTCTCAGGTGAAGGATTTTAGAAGTAAAATCTCTGTATTACCATGGAAACAGTACAAGAGTGACAGAATGAGGAGCAACAATGCCATGGAAACAAGAATTGATTGTCATTGGCAAGAAAATAAGTAGCAACAGAAGTGGTTTTAAGGGAGGACATAGTTGGACAAATCCAAGGGAGAATCCCTGAGACATAAAAGGCCAGGTAAGGGGTCTGACATAAATTCAATTGCAGAAGCAATGACTGACTTTCATAACCTGGTTATAGTTATCCTCCTCATTAAGACAAAACCCTGAGGGAAATGCTCTGCAGTCCTGTTTACATGGTGGTTTCATGTTTAGGTGGATTTCTTGGATCCTCGTGTTTACTGTCTATCAACAGAGATTCCCAAACAGGAGCTTCCTACAGGGAGAGAGCAAGATTAGTGGTCAATCTCGACTCCCCTTCTGATCTCTTCTACCTCCCATCAGTCAACAGATCTTTTAAATTCTACTTCTGCCAGCCCCTCCTGTTCAGCCTAATGCAATATCCTTCTGCCTGGTCTCTATGACTTGGGTCCCTCCACTCTGTTGAATGCACACCACTCCCAGATTGGCTTTCTTTAATTTGTGGGCCATAACTGTCTGCTATGTGCCTGACATTGGAGTCCTCAGGCAACTTGGTCTCATTTTATATTTTCTGCCTTGGTTTCTACTTCTTCAGTATTTAGACATTATGCTATGAAAAATTATAATTTTTCTATCTTTGAATGACCTTATATAACGTGAGACTGTGGGATACTTGAAAGCACGAAATATATTTTACCCATTTTTTCAGCATTATCTTTACATCTCTTAACAGTAGTTCTTAGCAAATGCATTGTAATATTTATTTATGATATGTAGGAAACCTCTGTTTATTTGGTGAAGGAATTAGAGTTGTGGGAAATGGATTATCCCACTCTTCCCTAACCCACATAAACCAGTGGAATAAAGCATTCTTAATACCAGGCACTTAAATAAAGAGAAGAGGATGGGAAAAGGAGAAAGGAGTGAACCTCCCAGGTAGTGGATATCTCCCACACCTGGTCGCCAAACTAGATGCTTTCAAGATTAAGGCATTTACCTTTGGGAGTAAAATGGTTGGCATGGAAAAAAATTAATGACTCCTCCAGATAATGACTTGAAAACAACTGGGTCTAGTTCATTTGAAGAAGAAATTCAGAAGGACTACATTTAGTCTCAGGGCATTTACTGAAAAAATAAGACATATACCACAGCAATTCTATTCTTTGTCTTGAAACTGAGCAGGACCCTGTGGGAGTCTTCCTGGGGGCAGACCTCCCCATGTCCCCTGCATCTTGTTTGCAAAAAAGCTTTAGCCTCCTGGGCCTTCCCCAAGTTCCAAAGAGAAAATTTAATCAGAGAAGTGAGAAAATGCAGAAACAAAGGAAAGCAGTCAAGAAAGACAAAATAATAATAGTTTAGTCATAAAACAAAGTCAGGGCCCTCTAGTTCCTCCTCAAGGACTAAAAATAGTATCCTGAGCCATATCCTTCAGTTGTTTTGCAGATACTAAAACCCTTACCAGGTGGAGGAAGTTACCTGCATGCTGACCACCAGCATGTAGACCCCAGACTGGTTGGAACCAGAACGTTGATGACTGAGATTCCTGAAACAGCATGCTGTTACCACACCATCAACCAATCAGAGAACTGAGCACGAGCTGGTCACGCACCTCACAGCCCTCTCCCTTACACTGTCTTAAAAAACACTTTCTTGAAAGCCATTGAGAATTTGGGTCTTTTGAGCATGAGCTGCCTGTTCTCCTTGCTTGGACTTGCAATAAACACTGTACTTTGCTTCACCACAACCTGGTGTCAGTAGACTGGCTTCACTGTGTGTCAGGTGAGTGGGCCTGAGTTTGGTTTGGTAACAGTATGGGAATTTGCCCTGTTGACAACTTCCTGCTGGCATGTGGGATCTTCCTGGACCGGGGCACGAACCCGTGTCCCCTGCATCGGCAGGCGGACCCTCAACCACTGCGCCACCAGGGAAGCCCTGATGTACAGCTTTTTATTTATGTAAAATAAAAAGTTTTAGAGTATGTGAAACTTCTGATTTTTGGCTTTAAAAATAAATACCAGGAATTCCTGCTGAAACAGGAAACTCTGGTTTTGAAGTGTACAGAGCCTGAAACTGTAGTCCAAAGCAGTACAATCAGGTCTTTTTGAGAAACTCCCAGGGCTGTTTTGGAAAGAGGAGGGTCAGCAGGGGAAGCTTGGGCACAGACCAGCAAGGCTTGCTGGCTGCTGTCCCAGGCTGACTGCAGTTCCCGCCATGTGGCTGTGCAGTCATGGTGTAGCTGTAGGATGTCAGTCAGTCTGAAGATAGTGACGAAGCCTGAGCTTCAACAAACCGCTTGGCACTGCAGACAACATCATCTACAGAATTTTAGTAAATATACCTAGGTTGTTTGTCTTCATTGCCTCTTACATTTTTATACATCTGTTTTGTTGCTAGTAATTGTTAACATCCAGTCTATGTACTTGACACTACATTAAATGAATGATTTACACTCAAATGCCACACTGAATAGACCACATGATTAGTGGTTACATTTCCCTGACACAAAAATTGCAGAATTTTTTTCAAAAGGTGTATTTGGTATTAAGAGACATTAGATAAATATTACCCCATCAGAGAAGATGGTTCGTTGGTGAACATATATATATGCTTATTATCTTGGGAATGCTGTGCTCTTTGTTAATTTTCACTGTGAAGTATTTCAGGTGGTTTAAATGGTGGCACTAAGAATAAAGCAGTGGGCACTGAACAGATGGATTGAATTAAGAACCGGTTTAATGCCAAGTTCCCTCACGTCTGAATGGTGAAAGGAGGTATTCATTTAAAAGTCTTGTTATTACCTTCTCTTGAAAAAAACCCTGTGATTTTTTTTTCTCTCCTTCTTCTTTCCTTTTTGACACCAAAAATCCATTTCAATAACTGTGATATATATATTCTAAATGATTCGGAGAAAATGTAAAATAAAATCACTATCTGAATAGCACATAAAGAGTTGGAAAAGATTTTAAATGGAGAATAAGTTTGCCTTAGTAAAAATGAGCAATGTCTATTAAGTTTGGAATCTAATAAAATATTATGAAAACTAGTTTTGAGGCACACACAGTGAGTTTTTAGGCCTAATTTATTTAATCTTAATGAACTATCATTTCTACTTTTAGGAGAAACTATTTTGAAGCCACAATGAAGTATCTAAGCATCAAATGACTATTGAAAAATAAAAGGTTAATTGTAAATAAATCAGAAACGTATGTTCTAATTCTCCCTTAAAATGTATATACAGCTTTGTAAATTAAAATAAAATGTTCTTCACAAATATTTATATCAAGTCAAACCTCAAATATGTGAAAAGTAGTTCAAGCTATTTGAAAAACTTTGAATTGAACTGGACAAACTGAAAATTAAATGTATATTACAAAGAAAAGAATTGGCATATCTGTTTGCACAGGAAGAATGAATGTAGTCTGTGCACTGCTCTCGGGTCAGAAGATTTTGGTTCTGATATTAATTGTCTAAGCAAGTTAGTCTCATGTCTGTTCATCTATACACTCGGTGGAGGAGGTGATCTCTGGATCTCTTTCAGCTGGAAATTTCTGAAATACTGGGGAACAAATGAGATAACTTATATGGAAACAATCCACAAAACATAAAGCATAAGACTACTGCTTAAAAGTATACATTGTGTGTTTCTTAGCAACATTTTAATTTCCTTAAGCACAGAAGTCATTCAGTTTGTACCTAGCAGTATTTAGGATAGGGAAATCAACAAATACCTAACTAATGAATGATTACTTAATGAATAAATATGTTCCCTTCAAAATAAAAATAATTGCATAACTATACAGTCATATATAAGTATTACATATATACACATATATATTAGCAGCTTTTGTATCTGAAATGACTTCTGAGGTTATTATTTATGTAGGTGTAGATGAAAAAGTTGAAACCAAGAAGGACCATGTAGGGGCCTTCCTGGCGACAGGCCCCTCTGTGTCCCCGGCTATTGTTGACTGAGAAAAGAGGTTATGGAAATACACTGTGCCCTCCTAGACCCTCCATGTGGAACAAAGAACAGGGCCTAGCAGTTAATGTTTGGGGAAGTAAAGAATATAGAAACAAAGGGCAGTCAGGTAGGAGAGTAGCCATAACTTAAACAATGAATCAGTCACAAGGACCCCCAGTTCTGTTTCAAAGGTAAAACTAAGTCTGACATACATTCCTAAGTTGTTTTGTAGAGCCTAAAACCCCCAACAGGTGGAGGAAGTTAACTGCATGCTCACTACCATCAGGGAGCCCCCAGATTGATTGAAACCAGAAAGTTGATAATGTTGACACCTGAAATACCACACTGTTACCTCACCACCACCCAGTTAGAAGGATGTCCACAAGTTGATCACACACCCCGTGAACCCCTCCCCATCACACTGCCTTTAAAAACCCTTCTGCATCTTGGCAGTACCTCTCTGGCTGCCCAGAGTGAGTGCTGCCTCTATAATGGCCGTGTGGCAAAACAAATGCTGAATGCTATTTTTATTTTTCATCTATTTTGTAAAAGTGAAAATCCTCTCCAGATTTCTTTCAGTTAGTGAAAACAGATACTAATGTAGGTCTTTCATAAAGGCAAAGTGACATGAAATGAACTTTTGAAAAGCGGGGGATACCTATATAAGGTGATGTATATTGTTATGGACTGAATGTTTGTGTCCCCCCCCAAATTCATATGTTGAAGTCCCAACACCCAATACAATGGTATTTGAAGGAAGGGTCTTTGGGAGATTATTAGGTTTAATGAAGTCATGAGGGTGGGACCCCCACAATGGGATTAGTGTCCTTATAAGAAGAGAGAGACCAGAGCCGGCTCTCTCTGCCATATGAGGACACAATGAGAAGGTAGTCATCTTCAAGTCAGAAAGAGGGGGCTCACCAGGAACCAAACCAGCTAGCACCTTGATCTTGAACTTCCCAGCCAACCAGAATTGTAAGAAAGAAATATCTGTTGTTTAAGCCAAAAAAAAACCAAAAAACAAAAAGCCCCCAAAACAAAAAAAAAACACCCTTCTCCCAAAACAACTGGGAAGCTCAGGTCTTTTGAGTACAAGCTACACATTCTCCTTGCTGGGCTCTACAGTAAATGCTGTACCTTCCTTCACCACAACCTGGTGTCAGTAGATTGGCTTTGCTGTGCCTCTAGTGAGCAGACCCAAGTTTGGTTTGGTAACAAAGCCAATGGATCGAGGACCACCAACATCCTAAAACACAAATGTGCCTTCTTAATTTTCTTCCTTTTGTTGGACAGAATACCAAGCGCTGAGTCTGTGCTGCCCTGGAAATAACACTACGATTTGATCTTGATTCATTCGTTACCTGCTTCAGAATGGAAGTGAAGCTAATTTTCTTAAAGTTTCTCCTCATATCATCACACTAGACTCTCTCACTCCAGAGGGCACCACGTGCTCATAAGCCTAGAAAATCTCCTTAAAAACTTTACCAGACCAACAAACACTATTTCTAAGCATAATTAGTTGTTTAAAAAACTGCCCATCCACAAACTGTTAGTGTCAGAGATGTTCTACTCTTCCTCTGCATCTTCATGCAATCAAAAACACGACCCTTTACTAACCTGTAACTCTGAGCTCAGATCTCTCCACTGTTTGAGGGCATGACATGCCTTTGGCAAGAAAAAGAGAAAGACTTCCCACTTTGAATGAAATTTGCCATATAATAAGCTACTTTCTTCCTTGCTGGTATCCTTCCCTGACATCAATACCCATGAACTAGATTTCAACTCTTGTTGTCTTAGGCCTTTTTAAAATATTTACTTTATTATTTATTTATTTATTTTATTTATTTTTGGCTGCGTCGGGTCTTAGTTGTGGCCAGTGGGATCTTTGTTGAGGCATGCGGGGGGATCTTTCATTGCTGGGTGCTGGGCTCTTGGTTGCGGCGCATGGGTTTCTCTCTAGTTGTGGTGTGTGGGTTTTTTTTCTCTTCTCTGGTTGTGGTGCGTGGGTTCCAGAGCACGTGGGCTCTGTAGTTTGCGGCATGCAGGCTCTCTAGTTGAGGCCTGCAACCTCAGTAGCTGTGGTGTGTGGGCTTAGTTGCCCCGTGGCATGTGGGATCTTAGTTCCCCAACCAGGGATGGAACCCGTGTTGCCTGCATTGTAATGCAGATTCTTCACCACCGGACCACCAGGGAAGTTCCTGTCTTACTTAGGCTTTTGATCCCTGACGCCTGACTTATTCTCCCATCCCATCTGTTTAGCCCGGACTCTTCTGAGAACCAGTGCAAACTAACTCCAGCTTTTTCTTGGTCCCAAGTTCAAACCCTGCCTCAATTTGACTGACAATACTCCACATATATTCTCCAATTGTTACACTCTCTGCCAATAGATGCATCACTGAATAAAATATAGCAACATTTAAATCAAGAAACTGGCTCATGCAGATATGATCCTTTTCAAATTTTGCAGAAATATGAATTCTTAGAACTAGAAAGTTTCTTAAGGACAGTCTGGTGCCCTAGTTTTCAATCTTCATTCCACAAAACCATAAAGTTTCAGAGCTAGTTCAAGGACTCTAATTGTTTGATTCAAAACAAGTTTTTCCAACTATATGAATTTGTAAATTATTAAAAATAAAGCTCTCCCCAAATATGTCAGATATTTAAGTTTTAAACATATTGGGGACCACCAGTTTTCAATTTCCTCATGACGGACTTCACAATAAGTAAGTGTCAAAAGTTTGTACTAAGTCATATTTATGCTAATAAAATGCTGCTCTTATTTATACAGGGTTCACATAAGTTTGCAGGAAAGTTTCCATCTGAAAAACAAGCAAAAACCTCAAAAAAGTCTAAGCTAATCTACTTCCCATCTGAAATAAGAATCCCTTCTAAAATATCTGGGACAGATATCGTTCCAGCCTCTGCTTGAATCCTAGGAATGTGAACTCCATACTCTACAGCTCTGCCTATTTCATTGTTTCAAAGTTTACATGTTGAGTGGACATCAGTTTCCCCATCACTTCTCACCATTGGTTCAGGTTCTGTCCTACAGAAAACATAGAACCATTATAAATCCTCTTCTATGTGGCAGCTCTTTGAATATTTCCTGTCATTTCTATATTGGGACATCAGTAAAGTTTCAGATAAAAAGGAAAACTAGATGCTTGGTGAGTAGGTGGGTGCATGGTTAATTTAAAATGGAGGCAAGGGCAGAAGAATGCTGGGAAATGTTAAAAGTGGACCCAATTTCAAGGGCCATGCCTCTTCTTAATGTTCATTACAGCATTGCTTCTAGTAGCAAAACAGGTGGCCGTAACATAAATGTGTGAGGTTAAGTAAATTACAGTAGGGTTGTACTGGAATATCATGTACCATTAAAAATGAAACAGTGGAAGAATAATGTCATGGAAAGATGATAGTCTTGTGTTGGTGAGGAAAGATAAAAGCAGGTTGTGTATTTTTATACTTTATACTATATGTATTTTAAATTAATCATATACACATATATTAAAAAGAGACTAGAAGGATATTAACCAAACTACTTAAAGGGTTTATCTGAGACGGTGAGGATGGCAAGTGGTTTTTATATCTTTCTTTATACATTTTTGCATTTTTACTTTTTAACAAAAGTGTATCTCTTTGATAATAATAAAATGGAATAAAGGAATGTTTTCTCTTCTCTTTTTCTGAGGGCGATAAGAAAGGCTTAATTCCCTTCATTGTCAGAAAATACTGGTTTTCACAGTTCTGCCATACTTATTCAACTGCCAGTCAAATAAAGAAATATTTGGCTCAATACATAACTATGAAAGTCTTGAGTTGGGTGCTAACTGAGGATACAAGCTTCACAGAGAGCTGGCTGAACCTGAGGTAGAACTCCCTTCCCCTGACATGCATGGGAGCTCTTCAAATCTCCAGTTCAGATACCTGGCTGTGTTCTTCCTGCTGAGTCTTGCACATGTTGGGCGCACCTAATCCACGAACCATTCTTAGCTTCCAAATGTATTTCTTTCTTTTTGTAAGCCTGGACACTGCAGGGAGGTCTCCATTGAGATAAGTCTGTATCTCTGCATACTGGTCACTCATTAATTCAACTCCGGTTATTTGTTATAGTCGTGAATTCAGAGCAAACATTTTGTAAATGTCAAGTGCGTTCATTGCCTCTGGTGGCCCGATGAACCTAAAGTACCAACTGGAAGTCCAGCCCTCTGTGCCAGACTCTAGTTGCAAGAGGGATGACATGAAAGAAGGTCAAGCCTGGGAAGCACTGCTGTGTGTTTGGTAGGCACATGCTCCTCTAGGAATAACTTACAATCACTCTGCTATTGGGCCACAGTGTTGACAGCCTAAGTGGGGCTACTTTTGAGTGACACACAAGCTTCTGCTAGACGGATACAAATGAGCACTAAAATACCATACCATATAATCTATCCAATTCCTTAACAATCCCCTGCCTCCCAAACCCTGAGACACAAACAGGGCAAATGTGTCCAACCGACTGTGATGTCCAAGTCATTTAGTAAGCTGAAAGAAAACACAAAGCAGCATCTCACAATATGAATATAAAATTACTATAAACGCTCTGAAAGGGAAAATAATTATGACAATTGCTACAGCACACAGTAGCTAAACCAGATATGCAGGGACCATAAATATTGTAGAGCAAACATTTTAACATTTAAATATGACTTGAATCTTGATGGGTCTGAAAAGGGTTATATGTGGCAAAGTATATTTGAGTGGGTCTTACTTAAAAATCATTATATAAAAGTCAGGAACCCTAGAATCTTCAATCATTAAACCTTTAAGCCTATTGAATTAACAGGTTTTTGTTGTTGCTGGTTTTTAAACCACTCAGTGGTTACCTATCAGAATTCCCAAACACTCTGGCTCACTGTGAAGTTTTTACACCAACTAATTTTGATCAAGGTGTAAAATTTACTTTGGCTACAAGTGAGTATACACATTGCCACAGTGATGCAGTTGGATGAATGTGGGATTGAGAGGTTTATGTATTCATCTGTAGAGGAGGGTACATATCAGTGGGGTTGAAAGTAGGAGGACCAGCATGGGGGCTAGCCTGGGCCAAATCTAGAGGACTTGTTTATTGGAGCACGCAAGAAGAAAACTCAGCCTCTCAAGTACATAAGGGTGAGGTCAAGGCAAGAAACAGTTCTATTCATACAGGACCTCAGTGCAGTGCTGAAGGCCTACCAAGTGAGTGATGGGATGACTCACGGGTGTTTTCATAGACAATATGAGTCACTGTTAGACAGTAATAATTGTCCTGTCATTGTTGATGAATTTTTAAAGCCTGTCTTGAGTTTTTTTAACCTTTTTTAATGTTTCCAGAAATTCTAGCTTTCTAAGTGTGCTACAAAGCCCAACAACGCTGGAGTGAGTAGAAGTTGGGCAATGAAGTTTACCTGCCATGACCCCTGGGCTTAATGAGCGGGTTGTCCTTCAATCTTGGGCACTGCCATGCCCTTCAGGGGCTACTGGAGTGGTAGGCGCACTGCTTAAACACAGTTCTTCTACCCAGATAAAGATATGAACAAGCCCTTTCTACTATTTGTCACCTCTTCTTTGCAAAAACCCCCTCTACACACACATTCCAAACTAAGGAATCTCTATATCCTGTTTTGAAAAAAGTATTATAAATCTAGTTGTAAGAAACCATGTACTGGGGACGAGGGGAAGATGGTGGAAGAGTAAGACGCGGAGATCACCTTCCTCCCCACAGATACACCAGAAATACATGTACACATGGAACAACTGCTACAGAACACCTACTGAATGCTGGCAGAAGACCTCAGACCTCCCAAAAGGCAAGAAACTCCCCACGTACCTGGGTAGGGCAAAAGAAAAAACAAAGACAAAAGAATAGGGACGGGACCTGCACCAGTGGGAGGGAGCTCTGAAGGAGGAACGGTTTCCCAACACTAGGAAGCCCCTTCCCGGGCGGAGACTGCAGGTGGCGGAGGGGGGGGAACTTCCAAGCCGCGGAGGAGAGCACAGCAACAAGGGTGCAGAGGGCACAGCGGAACGGTGCCGACCGGCACTCACCAGCCCGAGAGGCTTGTCTGCTCACCCGCAGAGGCGGGCGAGTCTGCGAGCTGAGGCTCGGGCTTCGGTCGGAGCTCCTGGAGAGGACTGGGGTTGGCGGCATGAACACAGCCTGCAAGGGGTTACTGCGCCACGGCTAGCCGGGAGGGAGTCCGGGGAAAAGTCTGGACCTGCCGAAGAGGCAAGAGACTTTTTCTTACCTCTGTTTCCAGGTGCGCGAGGAGAGGGGATTAAGAGCGCTGCTTAAAGGAGCTCCAGAAACGGCGCGAGCCGCGGCTGAAAGCGTGGACCCCAGAGACGGGCAGGAGACGCTAAGGCTGCTGCTGCCGCCGCCAAGAAGCCTGTGTGCGAGCACAGGTCACTATCCACGCTTCCTTTCCGGGGAGCCTGTGCAGCCCACCGCTGCCGGTTTCCCGGGATCCAGAGACAACTTCCCCGTGAGAACGCACGGCGCGCCTCACGCTGGTGCAACGTCACGCCGGGCTCTGCCGCCGCAGGCCCGCCCCGCACTCCGTGCCCCTCCCCCACACCCCGCCTGAGTGAGCCAGAGCCCCCGAATCAGCCGCTCCTTTAACCCCGTCCTGTCTGAGCGAAAAAGAGACGCCCTCCGGCGACCTAAATGCAGAGACTGGGCCAAATCCAAAGCTGAGCCCCTGGGAGCTGTGAGAACAAAGAAGAGAAAGGGAAATCTCTCCCACCAGTCTCAGAAGCAGCGGATTAAAGCTCCACAATCAACTTGATGTACCTGCATCTGTGGAATACCTGAATAGACTACGAATCATCCCAAATTGAGGAGGTGGACTTCGAGAGCAAGATTTATGATTTTTTCCCTGTTTCCTCTTTTTGTGAGTGTGTATGTGTATGCGCCTGTGTGAGATTTTGTCTGTATAGCTTTGCTTCCACCATTTGTCCTAAGGTCCTATCCGTCTGTTTTTTTAAAAAATTTTTTTCTTAATAATTATTTTTAATTTAATAACTTTATTATATTTTACTCTATTTTATTTTACTTTATCTTCTTTCTTTCTTTTTTCCTTCCTATCCTCCCTCCTTCCTTCCTTCCTCCCACCGTCCCTCCCTCCCTCCCTCCTTTCGTTCTTTCTTTCCTTTTCTTCTTTCTTTCTTCCTTCCTTCCTTCCTTTCTTCCTACTTCTACTAATTCTTTCTTTCTACTTTTTCTCCCTTTTATTCTGAGCCATGTGGATGAAAGGCCCTTGGTGCTACAGCCAGGAGTCAGTGCTGTGCCTCTGAGGTGGGAGAGCCAAATTCAGGACACTGGTCCACAAGAGACCTCTCAGCTCCACATAATATCAAATGGCGAAAATCTCCCAGAGATCTCCATCTCAACACCAGCACCCAGCTTCACTCAATGACCAGCAAGCTACAGTGCTGGACACCCTATGCCAAACAACTAGCAAAACAGGAACACAACCCCACCTATTAGCAGAGAGGCTGACTAAAATCATAATAAGTCCACAGACACCCCAAAACACACCACCAGACGTGGACCTGCCCACAAGAAAGACAAGATCCAGCCTCATCCACCAGAACACAGGCACTAGTCCCCTCCACCAGGAAACTTACACAGCCCACTGAACCAACCTTAGCCACTGGGGACAGACACCAAACACAACGGGAACTACGAACCTGCAGCCTGCAAAAAGGAGACCCCAAACACAGTAAGATAAGCAAAATGAGAAGACAGAAAACCACACCGCAGATGAAGGAGCAAGATAAAAACCCACCAGACCTAACAAATGAAGAGGAAATAGGCAGTCTACCAGAAAAAGAATTCAGAATAATGATAGTAAAGATGATCCAAAATCTTGGAAATAGACTAGACAAAATGCAAGAAACATTTAACAAGGATCTAGAAGAACTAAAGATGAAACAAACAACGATGAACAACACAATAAATGAAATGAAAAATACTCTAGATGGGGTCAATAGCAGAATAATTGAGACAGAAGAACGGATAAGTGACCTGGAAGACAAAATAGTGGAAATAACTACTGCAGAGCAGAATAAAGAAAAAAGAATGAAAAGAACTGAGGACAGTCTCAGAGACCTCTGGGACAACATTAAACACACCAACATTCGAATTATAGGGGTTCCAGAAGAAGAAGAGAAAAAGAAAGGGACTGAGAAAATATTTGAAGAGATTATAGTTGAAAACTTCCCTAATATGGGAAAGGAAATAGTTAATCAAGTCCAGGAAGCACAGAGAGTCCCATACAGGATAAATCCAAGGCGAAATACGCCAAGACACATATTAATCAAACTGTCAAAAATTAAATACAAAGAAAGCATATTAAAAGCAGCAAGGGAAAAACAACAAATAACACACAAGGGAATCCCCATAAGGTTAACAGCTGATCTTTCAGCAGAAACTCTGTAAGCCAGAAGGGACTGGCAGGACATATTTAAAGTGATGAAGGAGAAACACCTGCAACCAAGATTACTCTACCCAGCAAGGATCTCATTCAGATTTGATGGAGAAATTAAAACCTTTACAGACAAGTAAAAGTTGAGAGAGTTCAGCACCACCAAACCAGCTTTACAACAACTGCTAAAGGAATTTCTCTAGGCAAGAAACACAAGAGAAGGAAAAGACCTACAATAACGAACCCAAAACAATTTAGAAAATGGGAATAGGAACATACGTATAGATAATTACTTTAAATGTAAATGGACTAAATGCTCCCACCAAAAGACACAGATTGGCTGAATGGATACAAAAACAAGATGCATATATTTGCTGTCTACAAGAGACCCACTTCAGACCTAGAGACACATACAGACTGAAAGTGAGGGGATGGAAAAAGATATTCCATGCAAATGGAAACCAAAAGAAAGCTGGAGTAGCAATTCTCATATCAGACAAAATAGACTTTAAAATAAAGACTATTACAAGAGACAAAGAAGGACACTACATAATGATCAAGGGATCGATCCAAGGTGAAGATATAACAATTATAAAATTTATGCACCCAACATAGGAGCACCTCAATACATAAGACAAATACTAACAGCCATAAAAGGGGAAATCAACAGTAAGACATTCATAGTAGGGGACTTTAACACCCCACTTTCACCAATGGACAGATCATCCAAAATGAAAATAAATAAGGAAACACAAGCTTTAAATGATACATTAAACAAGATGGACTTAATTGATAAGTTAAAAACAGCCAAAAACAACAGAATACACATTCTTCTCAAGTGCTCATGGAACGTTCTTCAGGATAGGTCATATCTTGGGTCACAAGTCAAGTCTTGGTAAATTTAAGAAAACTGAAACGGTATCAAGTATCTTTTCCGACCACAACGCTATGAGACTAGATATCAATTACAGGAAAAGATCTGTACAAAATACAAACACATGGAGGCTAAACAATACACTACTTAATAACGAAGTTATCACTGAAGAAATCAAAGAGGAAATAAATACTTAGAAACAAACGACAATGGAGACACGACAACCCAAAACCTACAGGATGCAACAAAAGCAGTTCTAAGAGGGAAGTTTATAGCAATACAAGCCCAACTTAAGAAACAGGAAACATCTCGAATAAACAACCTAACCTTGCACCTAAAGCAATTAGAGAAAGAAGAACAAAAAAACCCCAAAGTTGGCAGAAGGAAAGAAATCATAAAGATCAGATCAGAAAGAAATGAAAAAGAAATGAAGGAAACGATAGCAAAGATCAATAAAACTAAAAACTGGTTTTTTGAGAAGATAAACAAAATTGATAAACCATGAGCCAGACTCATCAAGAAAAACAGGGAGAAGACTCAAATCAATAGAATTACAAATGAAAAAGGAGAAGTAAAAACTGACACTGCAGAAATACAAAAGATCATGAGAGATTACTACAAGCAACTCTATGCCAATAAAATGGACAACCTGGAAGAAATGGACAAATTCTTAGAAATGCACAACCTGCCAAGACTGAATCAGGAAGAAATAGAAAATATGAACAGACCAATCACAAGCACTGAAATTGAAACTGTGATTAAAAATCTTCCAACAAACAAAAGCCCAGGACCAGATGGCTTCACAGGCGAATTCTATCAAACATTTAGAGAAGACCTAACACCTATCCTTCTCAAACTCTTCCAAAATATAGCAGAGGGAGGAACACTCCCAAATTCATTCTACGAGGCCACCATCACCCTGATACCAAAACCAGACAAGGATGTCACAAAGAAAGAAAACTACAGGCCAATATCCCTGATGAACATAGATGCAAAAATCCTCAACAAAATACTAGCAAACAGAATCCAACAGCACATTAAAAGGATCATACACCATGATCAAGTGGGATTTATTCCAGGAATGCAAGGATTCCTCAATATATGCAAATCAATCAATGTGATAAACCATATTAACAAATTGAAGGAGAAAAACTATATGATCATCTCAATAGATGCAGAGAAAGCTTTTGACAAAATTCAACACCATTTTTGATAAAAACCCTGCAGAAAATAGGCATAGAGGGAACGTTCCTCAACGTAATAAAGGCCATATATGACAAGCCCACGACCAACATCGTCCTCAATGGTAAAAAACTGAAAGCATTTCCACTAAGATCGAGAACAATACAAGGTTGCCCACTCTCAGTGCTATTATTCCACATAGTTTTGGAAGTTTTAGCCACAGCAATCAGAGAAGAAAAGGAAATAAAAGGAATCCAAATCGGAAAAGAAGAAGTAAAGCTGTCACTGTTTGCAGATGACATGATACTATACATAGAGAATCCTAAAGATGCTACCAGAAAACTACTAGAGCTAATCAATGAATTTGGTTAAGTAGCAGGATACAAAATTAATGCACAGAAATCTCTGGCATTCCTATACACTAATGATGAAAAATCTGAAAGTGAAATCAAGAGAACACTCCCATTTACCACTGCAACAAAACAAATAAAATATCTAAGAATAAACCTACTTAAGGAGACAAAAGACCTGTATGCAGAAAATTATAAGACACTGATAAAAGAAATTAAAGATGATACAAATAGATGGAGAAATATACCATGTTCTTGGATTGGAAGGATCAACATTGTGAAAATGACTCTACTACCCAAAGCAATCTACAGATTCAATGCAATCCGTATCAAACTACCACTGGCATTTTTCACAGAACTAGAACAAAAAATTTCACAATTTGTATGGAAACACAAAAGACCCCGAATAGCCAAAGCAATGTTGAGAACGAAAAATGAGGCTGGAGGAATCAGGCTCCCTGACTTCAGACTATACTACAAAGCTACAGTAATCAAGACAGTATGGCACTGGCACAAAAACAGAAATATAGATCAATGGAACAGGATAGAAAGCCCAGAGATAAACCCACGCACATATGGTCACCTTATCTTTGATAAAGGAGGCAGGAATGTACAGTGGAGAAAGGACAGCCTCTTCAATAAGTGGTGCTGGGAAAACTGGACAGGTACATGTAAAACTATGAGATTAGATCACTCCCTAACACCATACACAAAAATAAGCTCAAAATGGATTAAAGACCTAAATGTAAGGCCAGAAACTATCAAACTCATAGAGGGAAACATAGGCAGAACACTCTATGACATAAAGCACAGCAAGATCCTTTTTGACCCACCTCCTAGAGAAATGGAAATAAAAACAAAAATAAACAAATGGGACCTAATGAAACTTCAAAGCTTTTGCACAGCAAAGGAAACCATAAACAAGACCAAAAGACAACCCTCAGAATGGGAGAAAATATTTGCAAATGAAGCAACTGACAAAGGATTAACTTCCAAACTTTACATGCACCTCAATAACAGAAAAACAAACAACCCAATCCAAAAATGGGCAGAAGACCTAAATAGGCATTTCTCCAAAGAAGATATACATACTGCCAACAAACACATGAAAGAATGCTCAACATCATTAATCATTAGAGAAATGCAAATCAAAACTACAATGAAATATCATCTCACACCAGTCAGAATGGCCATCATGAAAAAATCTAGAAACAATAAATGCTGGAGAGGGTGTGGAGAAAAGGGAACACTCTTGCACTGCTGGTGAGACTGTGAATTGGTACAGCCACTACGGAGAACAGTATGGAGGTTCCTTAAAAAACTACAAATAGAACTACCATATGACCCAGCAATACCACCACTGGGCATATACCCTGAGAAAACCATAATTCAAAAAGAGTCATGTACCAAAATGTTCATTGCAGCTCTAGTTACAATAGCCCGGAGATGGAAACAACCTAAGTGCCCATCATCAGATGAATGGATAAAGAAGATGTGGCACATATATACAATGGAATATTACTCAGCCATAAAAAGAAACGAAATTGAGCTATTTGTAATGAGGTGGATAGACCTAGAGTCTGTCATACAGAGTGAAGTAAGTCAGAAAGAGAAAGACAAACACCGTATGCTAACACATATATATGGAATTTAAGAAAAAAAATGTCATGAAGAACCTAGGGGTAAGACAGGAATAAAGACACAGACCTACTAGAGAATGGACTTGAGGATATGGGGAGGGGGAAGGGTGAGCTGTGACAAAGCGAGAGAGAGGCATGGACATATATACACTACCAAACGTAAAACAGATAGCTAGTGGGAAGCAGCCGCATAGCACAGGGAGATCAGCTTGGTGCTTTGTGACCGCCTGGAGGGGTGGGATAGGGAGGGTGGGAGGGAGGGAGATGCAAGAGGGAAGAGATATGGGAACATATATATATGTATAACTGATTCACTTTGTTATAAAGCAGAAACTAACACACCATTGTAAAGCAATTATACCCCAATAAAGATGTTAAAAAAAAAGAAAACCACACACACAAATTCTCTCTATATATATACATAAAAAAAAAAAAAAAAAAGAAACCATGTACTGGACTCCATAAATTATGAAAACAAAAGACTCATTTTTGAAACTGATTTCTCCTTTCTTCATTTTAAATGGGTTTGAACAGAAGGGGTAAAACTCTTGAAACAGCATCTGAGAAATATAATCTTCAATATGTCACTGATCAAAGGGGCCCACGAACATGTCCTCAAAGACTTCTCTACAATATTTAGGGCCAAATACCTGTGCTTCGTATAGTCATTCTTTACTTAGGAATGGAATTTGAGGAATATCTCTCATAAACTAAAATTTAATAATTTTAATCCTGTTCTCTTGAAATAGGATTAAAAATAAAGACCTCTCATAATGTATCAAGCATAGTTTGAAATTTTTATTTTATGCTATTGAAATTAAAACATCCACACTTTCATATTATTTTCAGTTCCCAAATCATCATGTCATTTTTCCCTCCTTCTTCACACAAACGAACAGCCTTTAATCTTTGTTCCCAAATTTAGTCCTTGGATGTCTTTTTTTTTCTCTTTTATTGAAGCTATTGCTTTGAAAACATTGAATAAATCTGACATTTAAACTCCTCCAATATACTGTCATATATATTTCCCGTGCCAGAAGCCAAGAGTCTTATGTTAAAATATAGCTTGAGGTGTAGAAATCATTGCTAAGAAAAGTAAGTCATTTCTTTTTCTTTGCAAGAAACAGTTGGCCTAGATCTAAAAGGACTATGCAAGCTCTTTTTATTTTCTTCTCTACAATTTTTGAACCTGTTTGATATGAAGGAACCTCAGAAAGGATGACCCATTAACCCCTTTTTCTAAGACAAAGGTCATTGTTTCAGTAGCCCAGAGAGTTGAGGATCACAGGCTGAATTGTGCTTGAATAGACTCCATTTGGGCAAGTTTTAAGTGTCCCTTAGTCAGTTCGGGGTTATATAGCATCATAAAAATCCTACAGCTATAGGGGCTTTCTAGATTATCTAGTGTGCCTGATTTTAGAGGTGAGAAAAGGAAAATAGGGAGAAGTTAAAGGGATAGCTTAAGGTCATGAAGTCATTTGGGGTAGAACCAGGACTAAAATCTAGGCAATTCTACTCTCAGTTTGGAGTTTGTTCCATTATGTAATGTTTTGCAAGGGACACAAACAAAAGTCCTTAGTATCCTCATCCAGAGATTTGATTGTGGATATGGTATGTGGGCAATTAAGTAGCAGATCCCTCGCCAGCAGTAGGCAGCCTGGTAGAGGGAAGCTAGCAGTGAGGGCACTGTGGGACTCCCAGAAACTGCTTGGGGAGAAGAAAGTCGGATTTCCTTCCCCATCCAGCTTGGCTACAGTATCCACAAGCGACTCTTTATTTATTTTCATTATAAAGAAAACTTTACTGAAGAACAGCAAAGAAAACCATAAAAAATAGAGAGACATGCCATTATTATTATAGCAGGCTCAATACTCTAAACTTCTAGCAAATTAATCTCTCAGCCGAAAGCCTCCCCAAAGCCTCCATATTTTGTGAAGTGGTGTCTAGCTCATTAACGAACACAAGCGACTTTAGCTCCTAGGAGACGCTTCCCCTAAAAAAGGGCTGGAGATGGAAAGCTTCATGGGAGGCCAGAGTTTCTGCTGTTGTGTGGAAGGACAGCAGGGTCAGCCTGACTGGGAATCCATCCTGGCAGCAAACACAGGGACGGCTAGTCCCTGAGATTCTTGTTTTAGTACAACAGAGATGAAGGCGGAGAGTGGCCAAAACAACAACAGTAGAGCAGACATGGGAGCAGTTGCCCCAGGGACAACCTCAGCACAGAGGAGTTCAGCAGGTTTGCCAAGTTTACAGAGCAGATGGAATCTAAGCCTCAGCAGTCTGGGTCTGAAGTCTGCACCCTGCCTCTCCAGCTAACTCTCCAGGACAAAATGTCAGGACAATGGGGGACTGGAGCAACAAAAATGGAGCAGAACTTTTAGACAGCTGAAAAGGAAGAAGCAAGAGTTGCCGAATTCCTCTGCAGACTGCGCAGGTCGTGGGTCGGCTGACTTTTGTCAATTGCCAGGTAGTAGACACTTTTGGCTCTGTGGGCTGTCTGTTCTCTATCACAGCTACTTTTATAATGCAAAAGCAGCCATAGACAGTACAGAGATGAATGGGTGTGGCTCTTTTCCAATAACTTTATTTATAGAAACAGGCAACAAATAGGAATCTGTCAACCTCAGAAAATAGATCCTTGTGGCTTCAGTGATGAGAAATGGAGAAAAGGAAACAACAGACTTCAAAAGAAATCAAGTTGTGTTTATCTTGCAGGGCTGTTCTGAGATTTAAAGAAGTTCCTACATGGAAAATGCTCAGAAAAGTCCCTGGCATCTTGTAAGTGCTAAATAAAATGACCACTGTTTGTTTTGTTGCTATTGTTGATCATATATATATATTGGGATGGTAGTAGCCGCACTCACATAAGTGCCTACAGGACAATCTGATATTTTCCAGGATAAAGTAGGAAAGGTCAGAAGCTACCACAGCCCATATTTACTCTCTCCTTAGACCCATTACTAGAAGTATTTCACATTCAAAATTATCAAACCGCCTACCCAATTCTATTTAAGTTGGACATCAAGAAAAATTTTCCTGTTGGCAGAAGTAATGAATAGAGGGTTTCTGAGAGGAAGTAGGAACTAGTCAGTACACAGACCCAACTGACAATTTTGATAATTTGCTGTGTGTCTGAAATAGCTCTAAAGTTGACACGTTACATGCTAAATTGAAATGCATTTGTTCAGAAAAGTTCATTCTGTCAGAAGACAGTTATTCTCTCTATTGCTAAGTTATTCAATATAAGGAATAGATTAATTACCTAACTGACTAGCTCTCCTTAGAGGAAAGCATAGCTTGAACATTCATTCAACAAACATTATGGATGTCATCTATATGCCTTCTGTTGTTCTAGATGCTGGGGAGAAAACAGTGAACAAAGTAAAAAAATAAATCTCTGACCTGACGTATTTTACATTCTGACCATATCAAAAATAATAATATGCTCCATAAAATACCTTAGTGAGTATCTATTCAATGGAAAAAGATTAATGGAAGGAAAAGAATAAAGGTAAATGAGCAGCTTTTGCCTTTTAAATGTCTTTTTTTTCTACCTTTTTTCTTTTCTCTTTTCGTCCTTACTTCCTGACCCTGCCCATCTCCTTCATCTCCTTTTCCTCCTCTTCCCTTTCCTTATTCCCCCTCTTTATTTTTTCATTCCTCTTTTCTTTCTTTCTTCTTGAACTGTTAATGTTTCTTTCAGAGTCGGCAGTTGCAGTAGCTTGAATGTCGTTTTTTAAGTTAACGTTTTCCAATTCCTTATTGAGGAAATGATTTTTATTTTTATCAGAAGAGCTTCAAAACAGTTCCCACCCTTTTTTACTCTGTTTTAAAGGCAAAGTAGCAAGTTTACTCCAAGAACTTCTATCTTATTTTCTAATAGACTTTTCTTCCAAAAACGTCTTTTCTGAGTGAAATTGCTCAGATCAAAGTTCACTGTGTCTTTTAGCTCAGTTGAGTCCTCTTTCTTTGTATGCGTGATCCTGCTTAAAACTGTCAGTCTCAGACTTTAAATTCCAAGTGTTACATTTTTTTTGGGGGGGGGCGCCTAAATGCAAATATAGCAGGAATTATCTAATGGTTTCAGCCGCCTTAATGAGGAATGAGTAGTTTGATTAGGTGATCTTTAAATTAAGGTCACTGCAGGATAAAATACTTTATTAGTGGAATTTGTGACATCTGTTTCTTTTAGAGGACTGTCTACCGACAGTCCCAGTCCCAACCTGGGTTCAAGTCCCAGATCTACCTTGTACAAGGTAGATGTGTGTGACTTTGAGCAATTCATTACAATTCTTGGAATCTCAATTTCCTCATCTGTAAACAGTCATGACAATATCTATCCCATGGATTAGCTGGGAAATAGTGCATGTATGACACTTTGTTCTGTATAGGGTAGAAGTGCTCAATAAATGAACACTTGTGATAACAGTGGTATTTACAGTTTGTTCCATATTCTCAATGCCTAAAGCCATCTCACCATGTAAGTGACTCATAAGACCCAAACGGATATGCTCTAACGAACTGGCTCAAGAATGCCAGCACTATCTTTATGCCTTTTTCTTCTTTATTCTGGTTTTTCTTTTGCAGTCTAATTAAAAAATCATTCCAGAGGTACTCTTCCACAGGACTAGGAGTAAGATGCCAACAAGAAAGTACATTTGCAAGACGCATGAGTTAAAAATCTCTTATTAGGTTCACCCTGGAGGCATTATCTGTTTATTTTGGTATTTATCTCAGGGACCAATTCCCAAATAACAAGGTTATATGGTAATCCAAGTAGTAAGTAGTTGCATATTTTTACCAGAAACATCATGTCTCCCAAAACTTACTTTGGTTGAATAGTCAAATTTCCAATTCACAATGACTTCATCCAATCTTATTGTAAAGAACTGGCAGGATAGACATTGAGGATGAATTAAATTTTACAGTCCACCACATGGAAGAAATGTTTGAGCTGCCTCAGAATTAATCTAAACACACCCCAATAAACCTGAAAGGCCTTCCGGGTATTTCTGTAGATTTCTAAGACCTTAGTAACAATGGACTGATTTCATAGACAACTGAGAACTGAGTGACAAATCTCGAAGAAAGACCAAGTAGTTCTATTTTCCTCCTCTACTTTTCCAGATGCATAAGCTAAAATGCATAAGCCCAGTTTTAAGCAGGACTAAAGAAATCACAAATCTTTTAACAAAAGAAAAATACATTGTGGCCCAAAAGAATCTCCCTCTGGAAGTTTAATTACCATGTCTATATTGGCTGAGAATAAAATGTTTGGGAAACTGGGTCAATATGTCAGCAGAAGCTGGTTAACCATGCCTCAAAAAATTTCAACGTCTACGATAATGTAGCTGTAATTACCAACACCGACCTAAACCACAGTTCAGTTTGAAAATCCGTATAACTATTTTGTATTTTGGGTGATGAGAGACAATTTAGAAATATTTTTATATCTGGCACAGAGTACTATTGATCTGAAAGATAAAATAAATATAGGTTCCAAGTCCTATGCAACCCTCATTGACACATATTTTGTTTGGCATAGTGTCTCGGACCAACACCTTCACTTATAGATGGGAACTGAAACCAGAGAGGGAATGCAGACTGTCAGAGGTCATTATTTATAGTTAGTAACTCCAGGATGGAATTCTGAGCACTTCTTATTTACTATTTTATTTTTCAAAAAGCTTCTTTTGTAAGAAAAACTCAAAACAGATATATAACATTTTGATATTTTCTTCTCAGAGAAACATCTTCAATGCTCACCTTTTTTTAAAAAAAAAAATTGTGGTAAGAACACTTAACATGAGATCTAGCCTCTTAACAAATTTTTGTGTACAGTACAGTATTGTCAATTGTAGACATTTATGTTGTACAACAGATCTCTAAAATGTATTCATCTTTCGTAACTGAGACTTCATACCCAGTGAGCCACAACTTCCCGTTTTCCCTGCCCCGAAGCCCCTGATAACCACCATTCTGTTCTCTGCTCTTATGAGTCTGACTATTTTAGATTCTTCATGTAAGTAGTATCATGTAGTATTTGTCCTTCTGTGACTGGCTTGTTTCACTTAGCATAAAGTTCTCCAGGTTCATCCATGTTGTCACAGATGACAGGATTTCCTTCTTGTAAGGCTGGATAATATTTCTGTATACACACACACACACACACACACACACCATATCTTATTCATCCATTGATAGAAATGTAGGCTGTTTACATATCTTAGCTGTTGTGAATAATGCATCGAGGTGCAGATATCTTTTCAAGATACTGATTTCATTTTCTTCTGAAATACACATAGAAGTGAGATTGCTCAAAGGCTTCCGGGAAGATGGCGGAAGAGTAAGACACGGAGATCACCTTCCTCCCCACAGATACACCAGAAATACATCTACACGTGTAACAACTCCTACAGAACACCTACTGAACGCTGGCAGAAGACCTCAGACCTCCCAAAAGGCAAGAACCGCCCCCCCCCCCACGTACCTGGGTAGGGCAAAAGAAAAAACAGAGACAAAAGAATAGGGACGGGACCCACACCAGTGGGAGGGAGCCGTGAAGGAGGAAAGCTTTCCTCACACTAGGAAGGCCCTTCGCTGGTTGAGACTGCAGGTGGCGGAGGGGGCGAGCTTTGGAGCCGCGGAGGAGAGCGCAGCCACAGGGGTGCGGAGGGCAAAGCGGTGAGATTCCCGCACAGAGGATCAGGGCCGACCAGCACTCACCAGCCCGAGAGGCTTGTCTGCTCACCCGCCGGGGCAGGCGGGGCTGGGAGTTGAGGCTCGGGCTTCGGTCGGGGCTCCGGGAGAGGACTGGGGTTGGCGGCATGAACACAGCCTGCAGGGGGTTAGTGCACCACGGCTAGCCGGGAGGGAGTCCGGGGAAAAGTCTGGACCTGCCGAAGAGGCAAGAGACTTTTTCTTACCTCTGTTTCCAGGTGCGCGAGGAGAGGGGATTAAAAGCGCTGCTTAAAGGAGCTCCAGAGACGGTTGCGAGCCGTGGCTAAAAGTGCGGACCCCAGAGACGGGCAGGAGACGCTAAGGCTGCTGCTGCCGCCCCCAAGAAGCCTGTGTGCGAGCACAGGTCACTATCCACACCCCCCTTCCGGGGAGCCTGTGCAGCCCGCCACTGCCAGGGTCACATGATCCAGGGTCAACTCCTCCGCGAGAACGCACGGCGCGCCTCACACTGGTGCAACGTCACGCCGGCCTCTGCCGCCGCAGGCCCGCCCCGCATTCCATGCCCCTCCCTCTCCCCGGCCTGAGTGAGCCAGAGCCCCCGAATCAGCGGCTCCTTTAACCTCGTCCTGTCTGAGCGAAGAACAGATGCCCTCCGGCGACCTACACGCAGAGGCGGGGCCAAATCCAAAGCTGAGCCCCTGGGAGCTGTGAGAACAAAGAAGAGAAAGGGAAATCTCTCCCAGCAGCCACAGGAGCAGCGGATTAAAGCTCCACAATCAACTTTATGTGCCCTGCATCTGTGGAATACATGAATAGACACGAATCATCCCAAATTAAGGAGGTGGGCTTCGAGAGCAAGATTTATGATTTTTTCCCCTTTTCCTCTTTTTGTGAGTGTGTATGTGTATGCGCCTGTGTGAGATTTTGTCTGTATAGCTTTGCTTCCACCATTTGTCCTAGGGTTCTATGCGTCCGTTTTTTTTTTTGTTGTTTTTTAAATTTTTTTTCTCTTAATAATTTTTTTTATTTTAATAACTTTATTATATTTTATATTACTTTATTTTATTTTACTTTATCTCCTTTCTATTTTTCCTTCCTTCCCTCCTTCCTTCCTTCCTCCCTCCCTGCCTCCCTGCCTCCCTCCTTTCTTTCTTTCTACTCCTACTGATTCTTTCTTTCTACTTCTACTGATTCTTTCTTTCTACTTTATCTCCCTTTTATTCTGAGCCATGTGGATGAAAGGCTCTTGGTGCAGCAGCCAGGAGTCAGTGCTGTGCTTCTGAGGAGGGAGGGCCAACTTCAGGACACTGGTCCACAAGAGACCTCTCAGCTCCACATAATATCAAATGGCGAAAATCTCCCAGAGATCTCCATCTCAACACCAGCACCCAGCTTCACTCAACGACCAGCAAGCTACAGTGCTGGACATCCTATGACAAACAACTAGCAAGACAGGAACACAACCTCACCCTTAGCAGAGAGGCTGTCTAAAATCATAAAAAGTCCACAGACACCCCAAAACACACCACCAGACGTGGACCTGCCCACAAGAAAGACAGGTTCCAGCCTCATCCACCAGAACACAGGCACTAGTCCCCTCCACCAGGAAGCCTACACAACCCACTGAACCAACCTTAGCCACTGGGGACAGACACCAAAAATAACGGGAACTACGAACCTGCAGCCTGCAAAAAGGAGACCCCAAACACAGTAAGATAAGCAAAATGAGAAGACAGAAAACCACACCGCAGATGAAGGAGCAAGATAAAAACCCACCAGACCTAACAAATGAAGAGGG